>NC_048312.1:31057942-31294366 GCF_013100865.1 Trachemys scripta elegans | reverse complement strand
GAGACCAGTGCTCAGACCCCCCCCAGAGACCAGTGCTCAGACCCCCCCAGCGCTCTGTGCTCAGACCCCTTCCATCGCCCCCAGAACCCCGGGCTCAGACCTGCCCATGCTTGTTCTTTTGTTTTTCATAAGAACAAGGTTGTCTTTTGCATCCGTCCTTACAAAGGTGTTGCCTTCCTTTCAATTAAATCAAGATTTTCCCCCTCTGAGTTTCTGCCCAAGGCCAGCAGAGAGCGGACCTGACTTACTAGCTTTCCACAGGGCCCTAAGGAGCAATCAGAAGAGAGCTAATCTTTTTTTCAAATGAAGATTTGGGCAGGGATTTGCAAAGGAACCTCAGAGGGTTCCCGCTGCCTGGCTCCTACTGACTTCAGTGAGACTGGAATGCTGCACTCCCATTGACTCCATTGAAATCCCTTTGTTAGTGTAAGATTCCTTATCCTCACCTTGGGCCAAAAGGGGTAAAATCAGGTGGAAGGATTCTATCAGGTGGCCATCCAGTACTCTAGGGTGACCAGATGTCACGATTTTATAGGGACAGTCCCAATTTTGGGGTCTTTTTCCTATATACTCCCCACCCCCATCCTGATTTTTCACATTTGCTGTCTGGTCGCCCTACAGTATTCCTTCCATGTCTTCCCTAAGCACCACAGGATGAATGTCTGCAGCATTGTGTGGTTGGGTGCTTAGCCCGGAAAATGCTGAGATGGAATGGATGGGGCACACATTTTGTTTCAGCACCCTCTACTGTGGTGAGCACAGTCTCTGTCTTCTCACCTGTGTTATCTGAGGCTCAGCTCTTATTTAGAACCACCTGCTCAGTGCTGGAGCAGCTAATGTCACCAAAAACTACATTGTTTCTTTTGTGTTTTCTGTGACTTGGCTGACCAGCCCAGATCCCTATGCAGGAGGTCAGTTAAATGGGGAATGTGCTACAGAGGCCTTTCCCTTTGTATTGAAGTCAGAGTGGGCTAATCAAATTCATTCCCAGCTATAGAACTCTTACAGGGAAAGATGCAAAAACCTGTGCTACCACAACAGAGCCCCAAGAAACAGGCCAACATGCCTGGGAACAAGTTAATGCTGAGGCTGGGTTTTTGGTTCAGTACCTTGGTGGTGGTGGTATTTCCCCTCTTCATCTCTCTAATTGTGTGTACTTTGTTTATTTGCAGACTATCACATCACATACTATTCTCGGTAGTCCCCAGCTCTGAGAACTTCATGTGGCTTCCCCAGCTCTGGGAGTGTCACAAATAGGCGGGTTCAAATCAGTGATTTGGCAGACAGGCAAGAAGAGCCAGCATAAATGTTGCACACATGCACCCTTATTGGTGCTTCTCTCTTCTCCCTCCCCCTGACCTTTCCTCCACTATGCAGCCAGTAGCTGCTGGAAACCCAACCCCAGAGGGAGGGGAAACAAGAAGCGTTCCTTCCTGAGCCACTGAAGGGATCCTGCGATTAAATGCAGACACAGTCGTGGACTGAGTATTGAACCCAGGGCAGGTCTGAACACCAGCAATTGGACTAACCCACTCTCATGTTTTGCAGGGTCAGGCTTGTCAGTCGCTTACCTACGTGGAGCCCTGGCACCAATCACAAGCTGTGGAAGCTGGGCTGCTTCCTGCCTCAGTGCTCAAAGTTGAGCTGTAGAGGAACCAAGATGTCTGCAGGTCAGAGTCAGAAAGCTGAGACCTGGGACAAATGCACCTTACTAGAGCTGAAGGTGCCCTTTGCCAGGACTGAAATTGGGACCTTTTTCCAAGAGCAACCCAGGATTGGAAACCAGTACCTAGAAGATGCTTTTCTTCAGCGTTACTTGAAAACACACCTGCCATTCCAGGTTTGACCTGTTTGTGTATGTGTTGTGTGTGCAGTACAACCCCCTATTGCTGAGACTGTGGACACCTTTTCAGTCTGTGGGCATTGCAGAGCATAGGTGCTGGAATTTGCAGTGCTGGGAGTGCTGCTCCACCCACTGGCTTGAAGTGGTTTCCATTATATTGAGGGTTTACAGTTTGGTTCAATGGCTCTCAGCACCCACACTTAGGGTGACCAGATGGGATGAAGAAAATATCGGGACACATGGGGGGGGAGTCCCGCTGGCAGAGCAAAAAAAAAAGAAAAGAAGGCGGAGTCCTGCTGGCGGAGCAAAAGCAAACAACCAGGAGTGCGAAATATCGGGACAGTCCTGATTTTATCGGGACGTCTGGTCACCCTACCCGCACTATCCAAATTGTTCCAGCTCTCCTGCTGCAGAGTGAAAACCCTGTATATCACTGATCCCTTAGCTCCTTTATTGCTGAACCATATATCATGCACAGGTGGATTACTGGTGCTTTCTGACTATCCATTCATTTGTCTTGAAGTTGTGATGAAAAATGGTGATGGGACATGAGCATGTTCCAGCAGAAGTGAAAAGGGTTTAACAGAGTCTTTTGGGTAGGTTTGGGTGAGACATGACTCCTCTGTTCTGTTAGGCTATTAATGCCTTCACTGCATGCCAAGCATGGAGTAAACAATCAGGGGCTAAGTTAACCCATGGTAGCCTAACCCAGGATGACTACATTGTTGTGTTGTCATGCCCCCCATCAGCACTGGTGCTGCATCTGGCTCTGACAAACAATGCAGCTATCTGGGCATGTATCCCAGGGTTCACAGCACCATGTCTCTCTGTGCTGCTGTATGCTCACATTTGCAGGATGTTGTGGGACAATTTGTCTGCCTGCTCTGGTAGCTACAGGCTCCTGCACAGACTTGGTAGTGGACATTGTTGTAAAAAAAAAATATATGGAGATATACCTATCTCATAGAGCTGGAAGGGACCCTGAAAGGTCATCAAGTCCAGCCCCCTGCCTTCACTAGCAGGACCAAGTACTGATTTTTGCCCCAGATCCCCTCTCAAGGATTGAGATCACAACCCCAGGTTTAGCAGGCCAAGGCTCAAACCACCAAGCTATCCCTCTCCCCATGTCAAACACCAGAGTTGTGTGAAGCTGAAGAAATGACAAAGCAGAGGAGAAGCGATTGATTTCTGGTCACGGGACTTATGGGAAGGGATTGGAAGACCATCATGTCTTGATTGTTATGACTCTGTTGTCACTGCAGTTACCTCAGGGTAGTAATACATGTAGATAATACTTAGTTCTGCCATGAGTGCAGGGGACTGGACTAGATGACCTAGCAAGGTCCCTTCCAGTCCTGCGGTTCTATGTTAATTGCTACGCTGGGGTCTGATGTAGAGCTCAAGGAGAGGTACCTCACTGTATAGGACTGATAGAGGAGAGCAGATGTGTGAACACAAAGAGTGTTAAGGGGAAGATCCACAGGTGGGCCTGAGTTAAGTCTGCATTGAAGTGAAAATTTCCAGGAGAATAGGCACTGAGATGCCTGCAAACCCTGCTAAGCCATTCTGTTTCTCTTGCTCTTAATTTAACTACACTTTGCGAGCAGGACACTTAAAGAAGTTCCCCTCAGGAGGAAGAATGTGTCCATTTCAGTCTGCCACTGGAATGAATGCTCAGGAGTTCTTGTGTCTGCCCTCCTGCAATATCAGTCACTAGGCTTTGTGTTTGCCCTTGGACAATAAGGCCAGAGCTTGGCATTGTATGGGGTCACTGCAGATGGGGGCTGGATTTGCAGACCTTATGCAGGGTGATTGATGTTCTCTTTGTATCATTGAGCTCAGCTCTGTAGGAATCCCCAGTGAAGTTTGGGGATGGGACAGAGAAGGAATGGGGAGTGTGGCTTATTCCCCCTATAAAAGGGGGCATGCACTGGCTCCACGGGCTATTGTAGTTTTTCAGCTATTGGGGGCCAGATCCTTCCATTGTTACCCATGCTGAGTAGCACTTGACTCTGATTTGTTCCACTGCAAGTCATCTTATTGTTTCTAAAGCTAGGTATTACTCAGGGTGAAAAGGGTGGGAGAATCTGGCCCTCAGTGATTGATCTGAAGCTCTTTCTGTCACTGTTTGGTCTATTCTTTCGCTTGACCCTGCCATAAAGCCATAGTCCTGTGTCTGTAACACTGTAATGCCTGCTTTGGGGATTTGCTTTTTTGACAGCTGTGCCTGTTGCTAAAGAGAAGGATGAGGTGTCACAAAGACAGCATTGCAACAATGCTGCCAGATCAGGTGTATGAACAGGGCCTGAGAAGGAGGATGCCCTGGTTAAACATGAACACCTTCTTTACTGGCACCTGTGGCAAGAATATTTTGAAGCCCCCTGAAGAGCTGATGGATTCATGCTTTCATTCTGATGTGTGTCCCCTGGTGTGAGAGCTCTCCTCTGAAGAGAGAAAGTGGCTGGGACAGTATCCAGCAAATCGCTGCAAGATATTTCATACAGTTACATATTTGGCCACAGAGAGGCAGTGTTGTCCCACTACTGAAAGGGAAGATCCAAGCTTAAAGACCCCTTACTTAATGCAACAGGGGTCTGGTGATTGCTGCATGAGACAGGAAATTGTACAGGAGTGTGTGAAGCTCTGCACGTGCCATCCAAATACCACACTGGAGCCTGAGTCTCCATGCAGCTGTGTTCAGAGGTGATTAACAAAGAATGCTCTTAGGGTGGTGGTGGTGGTGGAAGATCTGTTGATTCCAGGTACTCTATCATGATTTCTGGCAACTGGAAGAAAGTGTATGTTCTCTTTGGCTGCAAAGTCCAGCTGCAATGAAGTCCCCTGTAGCTCCCAGCTGTGAGCTTAAATGTCTTCTTTCAATGCAAAGAAAACATGATGGCTACCATTGAATTTAACAGCCTTCCAGTAGGAGTAGTGGGGCCAAACAACCTAACTAGTCTTAAAATGGAGTTTGATAAGTTTCTCATCAGGATTATATAATGAGGTTGCCTGCAATAGCTGGAATCTGGACTCGGTGACTCAAGAGGTCTCTTCCAGTCCTGTGTTCCTATGTGTGCTTATTGTTGGTGCTGGGGGAGCCCATCTCTTTCTAGGGAAGCTTATTCTGTTTCTAGTGGTGGAAACATATCTGACTGTAGAAGTGATGATACAGATTTGTGAACACTTGGTTTCTGCATTGCTGAGCTTCCCCATCACCGAAAGAGATGGAACTCCTCCATCTCTCTGTAAAATGACCTGTAGCATAAGGGATCACCTCTCTATCATCTCTGTCTTAAAGCATTTCTAACACACCAACCATTGGGCTGTCCGAGCACTGAATACGGTTAAGCACTGAATGAGGCTGTATGGCAGTTAGTGAATTCTGCTTTGGACTAGATGGTTAGTGGATGATCCTAGTGGAAGTGCAGCATTAAGATGCTGCTGGGATGTTATAGTCTATGGTCACAAATGCAGGGGCAGTGATCTCTTTCTACTAGGTGGTAGGCAAAGAGCCTATTAGAACTCTTGGGCAACATCCTGAATTACAAAGCTAATTGTGGCAGGTCCATTTGGAGTGCGTGTAAATTACCAGGCAGGTTGCCGGTCTCTCCCTCCTGGAAGGCGGGGGTGGGGGGCACTGTTACTTGGAGGTGAACAGAGCAGTGCACTTGGGGTTTGCTGCAAGCTCACGATCATGTTTTACCTCCAATGTCCCTGCCTAGTGAGATGCCTGGCAACGTTTGGAGACTTGCTTAGTGAGGTCCTGCTCTGCTTCTCGACTGAGATTAACAGCTACCGAGACCCAGGGCTCTTGCATTTCCAAAGCAAATTCCAGAACAGTGAAGCACATGCAACTTGGATTCTTAGACTGTGCCTGTAAGGCACAGGCCTGTTTAGGGGTCATGGAAGCCACCTGGCCCTAAGAGGCCCTTGTCAGGGGCTGCCTGGGTGCCCCAAGTGTCCAAGGCCACTCTGCCTAGTGGCTATAGTCCCCAGTATCATTGCCCAATGGCAAGAGTCAAGATCCGCTCTGCCTAATGACTGTAGTCCCAAGGCAGGGGGCTAGGGGAACCCAGGCTCACCCTACTCCACTGGGTTCTAATGTAGACCATGTCCGTGGCCTAGGGTCTGGTACCTTTATTTACACCCCCAAGTTACTTCCTATCCCTGGTATCTGTACTTCCATTGGGGTCACAGTGTCTTGGGATCTCTCCTGGCTTCCTCTCTAGAGCTCCTTCCCCTGGTGACAGCAAGTTGTCACCCTTGGCTCCTACAGTTGATGGGCTTCCAGTGACTTGGCTAAGAGGCTCAGTCCCAGCGGCCCCTGTTACCCTAGTACCAGCGTGTCTCACAAGCTTGGCAGTACTTAGCCTCACAACACTTCTGTGAGATAGGGCAGCCTGATCCCCATGTTATAGATGGGAACTGAAGCACAGGGAGAAGTGACTTGTCCAGGTCCACACAGGGAGTCACTGGCAGAGCTGGGAATGGAACCTAGGTTCCCCAAGTCCCAGGCTAGGGCCCAAACTACTGAACCATCTTCCTTTCCTCATCAAATGGAGCGGTAACTGCTCCTTCCTCTCCAGATGGCGCTGGCAGACTCTCCCGCTAGGGTCCCTGTTGTCAGTAAATGAGTGCCTGTGTGCTGCTCTCTCAGGGTCTGGTGGATGGTAAAGCTCTGTTGTCTTCTGGAAAATCCAGAGGGGCAGCCAGGGTGATTTGCTTTGCGAGAGGGGAGCATGGAGGCAGTGTGACAGTGGAGTGACACTCTGATCCTAGGCTAAGAGAGAGGCTGCTGTCCCAACTCGTAAGAGATGCCATCAAAGAGCAGGCCAGAGGGGACAGGATGGGCAAAGAGATGGTTAGTGCCATCCAGGAACAGGTTCCATCCTTTGCTTTGACAGATATTTTAGGGACTGCCTGCAGGTTCCTCACCCCACCGAGTGTGTTCTGAGGTCTCCGTGGGGCTGCCTTGCAGGTGCTGGAGAAGGTGAGTCTGGATCTGGAGAGGTTTGGGGCCCGTGTGGCGGCCGAGATTGACTCTCTGGGGCGTGAGTGCGAGTTGAATCCTCCTGCACTGCAGCACTATGATGCTTGGGGGCGGCGTGTGGACCACATTGTCACTTGCCCAGCCTGGAAGAGGATGAAGGAGATTGCAGCGGAGGAGGGGCTGATCGCTGAGGCCTACGAGAGGAAATACTCCATCTGGAGGTAACCATATGGGTATCAGAACCACTCCACAGTCTCAAGCATGTGCACCTTCTAGGGCCCAATCCTGTGCATGGTGCTGGGCGCCTCTTGCAGGTTAAGCTTCGAAGGTTGATGTTCAGCACATCACAGGATTGGGTCCCCTGTCTTCTCATGGGTAATAAATGCTGTATAGGCAGACTCACCCCTACCCCGCCAGAAAGAACAGCAGTGTTTCTGCCCACTGTAACACACCACCTCATTATCAATCAGTCTTCACTGCCTATAATTTTTCATAATCTTCTATCATGTCACCATGCTCCTTCATTGCTCCGGGGGCCTAACTCACCCACACACTCCAGCTTGACACACACACACACACACACACACTGCACTGGAATACTTGGACATAAAACTGGAATAACACAGGGCTGGATCTGGCTCACCGGTAATTTTGAGGAGCTCCAGCCCCAAGAGAGAGCTCTCAGTTATTACCATGCTCTAGAACTGCACTCATTGCATGCTATCTACCAGGGCACAAGCCTGGGGCTCATTTGTGTCCTGGTTCTACCAGCCTTTGGGCCAGGACTCTGGTTCCTGCTCTCTCTGTCACAAACAGGTTTGGATTGGAGACTGTTCCTCCTCTACTCGCAGAGCTGGGTAGCCCTGATACTCTCCAGTTTTTATGGCTGCACCCACTTCTCTCTCCATATTGGGAACCTTTCTCCTTGCTACAGCTGAATTGCTGTGGGGCATGTTTATCCCTGATTTCTTTTTTTGGTAGCCGTGTGCAACAGGTTGCCAAGCTGTACCTATATGCACCTTCTGCTGGCCTCTTCACCTGCCCGCTGGCCATGACTGATGGAGCAGCTAAAGTCATTGAGGTAAGAAAGCAGCTAGTCATTAATCAGCACAGGCTATTTCATTGCAGGTGTCTGCATTCATTGCAAAGGCAGCATGGCTAGGGTGGACTGGGAGATCCTCTAGGATGGACCAGTTGATTGTGACTGACCAATTGGTGACCACTGCTCTAGCTGTTACTGTAATGCAAATAATAAGTCTTCCAGCCACTTTCATTTCAAGGCCATGAGTCCCTGATTCTCCATTGCCTTGCATCTTGTTCATAGAATATCAGGGTTGGAAGGGACCTCAAGAGGTCATCTAGTCCAATTCCCTGCTCAAAACAGGACCAATCTCCAGACAGATTTTTGCCCCACATCCCTAAATGGCCCCCTCAAGCATTAGAACTCACAACCCTGGGTTTAGCAGGCCAATGCGCAAACCACTGAGCTATCCCTCCCCCCTTCAATCATTTACACTTGGGCAAAGTGGGTGCTAAATGCCATGGCAAGATCCTCAACTGGTGTAATTAGCTGAGCTCCATTGATTTTCCTGGGCTGAGGACTTGGCTGGGTTTGCACAGGTGTCTGTGCCTACACAAGGTACAGAGCAGGGGAGAATCAGGCCCTGAGCTCACCAGCATAGTTTGGCCTTTGTACAGTGAGCAAATAATCCTAAGGGCCTTGTCCTCCCTCCAGCTTGCTGTGTGCTGGTGATGTACATTGTACCCTGGTGCACAGGCTGCTGGGGAAACTCTTGGGCCAAATCTCTAGAGAGGCTGAAGTCAGGGGGAGCTGAAGGCGCTCCCCCTGACGTCAGCACCTCCCAGGACATGTCCCTGTGTAATGGAGTCTGGATCTTATTTCTGTACAATGCTACTGTCAGCCCTCTCCCATGGACACGCTGGGCCATTTCCGAGACTCTCTGCAGCAGTCACCAGACATACAGGGATTCAGGACATTGAAAGATTCCCTGCCCTGGTTGGAGTTTGCCTATTCTGACCCAGGGACAGGTTCCTGGATGACCCTCTGCAGCTTGTGAAGGCAATTGTTTCACAGTGTTTAAGGCCAGAAGGGACCATTAGATCACCTAGTCTGACCTCCTGTATGTCTCAGGGCGCCATCCCCACCCAGAGATGCCTCTATGGAGACTACTTAGACTAAAGCATTTCAATCCTAAATTGTGTGTCACAGTGAGAGAACGGGAGACACTGAAATGCCACCAGTGCCCGAGGCCCTGCAATGGCAGGAAATTGATTAGGTGGGATATGCCCAGGTGGTCCCAACAGGTGATCCATGTGCCATGCTGCAGAAGGAAGTGGAAAAAAACCCCAAAGCCCTTGCCAATCTCACTTAGGGAAAAACTCCTTTCCAACCTCAACTCTGGATATCAGTGTGACCTTGAGCACGTGAGCAAGACCCAGGCAGGCATCTGGAAATAGGATTCTCTGTACCACCTCAGAGAGCTGGGCCAGCCTGTTTGGTGTCCTGTAACTAGCTGTGGCTGATCTCCGATGCCTCAGAGGAAGGTGAAATCCTCTCCCCACCCCCTCTATGAGTGTGGTCAGTGAAATATGTAGATTGCCTTTCTGGATCTTTCTCTCATGAAATTCTTGGTTTTCTTCCCCCCGCAACAGTCTCTGGGTATTTCCGGGCCCCTAGCGAAAGCTTTTGGCCACCTGACATCACGCGACCCCAAGAAGTTCTGGACCTCTGGCCAGTGGATGACGGAACGCAAAGGAGGCTCTGATGTTGGTAAGTGTCACAGGTTGAAAGTGGCTCCAGTGGAAGCGCTCTGTATGGCCGCATTTCTTTAATAACTGACAAGGCCGATAAGACCACAGTAGGCCGTGTTAACAATAACGTAAAACAATTGGGGCTGTTTTCAAAACCATGTAGTGGATTAAAACCAAGGGAAACCATGCATCTGACACCCCCTGCGCCCCCAGATGGTCTGACAATCTCTCTTGTTGCCATCAACACACAACAAAACAGATCTTCCAGGCCACTACCACACACCCACTCAGCTGTCTAGAGCCACGGACCCTCCACAGAGAATGCCCTGCACCCACCTCTAGAAGCTCAGCCCTGAACACAGGCAGCAGAGGTGTTCTAGCCAGCATCTGTTGTGATGGGACAGAGAACTCTGGAAGACCCTGTTTCAAATGCTAGTCCTCTTCTCTTGTTCCCAAGCAAATGTTGGCGATATGGGGCTTTAAGGATGCAGAGAAACCTCAGTGCTGCATATTGGAGACAGAGGACTTTGGGAGGGGAGTGTTCCCCTCAGCAGATCCTGGAAGGTTAGGTGTAATTCCCTGCTGGGAGAAATGAAAGGGCCAGCTGAAGAGTGAACACTGTTGGGCGAGGCAAGACTGCAGGGCTCCTGGGTACAGAGTGCCCGTTGCCATTCTTGGTGGAATGGGAGCCGTGGTAGTGTTGCATCATTATGCCTATAAGTCAAGCTCATTCCTCTCCTATCAGTGCTGCCAGTATTTGCTGTTAACCTGGAGCAATTGGTCTGAGCTGCTAACACTCTAGCTGGGCTCCTTTTCTATGGAGGTGTGAGTATTTCACCCTGGTTGCACTTCACCCAAGGACAGTGAAGAGGATTAGTTGCTGATCCGTGTTTCATCTTGACAGCGCAGAGCAAAGAGGTGCTGCTTAAGCCACAAGCCAGAATTGCCTGTCACAGATGCTTCCCCTAAAGTCAAGATCTTGTGCTCTTTTCTTGCAGCTAGTGGCACAGAGTCAGTGGCCAGAGAGCAGCCAGATGGCACATATTGCCTCTACGGCTTTAAATGGTTTACATCAGCCACTGATTCAGACATGACGCTGACCCTGGCAAGGATCATGGATGCTCAGGGACGTGTAGAACAGGTGAGTTTCCCAGTGGAGCCCGGGAAGGTGGCAGAGAAATTGTTTTCCTCCCCTTCCATTCTTCATCACAGCCAAATACTCCTCATTCAGCCTATGTAGAACTCCCTGCAGTGAAGGGATCTCTCACATGTCCTTCTACATAGGGCTCCAGAGGCCTGTCCCTGTTCTTCTTGGAGGTGCGAGATAAGGAGGGGAAGCTGAATGGCATTGAGGTGCAAAGGCTGAAGGAGAAGCTGGGGACAAGGCAGGTGCCGACAGCTGAGCTGCTGCTGGATGGATCCAAGGCACATCGGGTATGCAAGGGGCAGCAGTGGAGAGATCAGGCGGCTCTCCCCTACTCAATGGGCTGGGCTGGCAGACACACACGGTGACACGAGGGTGGGGCTTTCAAGGCAAAAAGTCAGATTTTTCAGGTGACTGAGGCAGATTGAGATGGAGGGAAGAGTCCATTTCCACCAGCCCATTGACACACTCCGCTTCCAAAGAGATTCCTGGGGGGATTTATTCTAGCCTTTGTTCCTTGATGCTTTCAGATCTCTGCAGAGGGTCGGGGTGTGGCCTCCATTGCCAACATGTTGACCATAACTAGGATCCACAATGTCATCTCTGCAGTGGCTGGCATGAGGAGGTGAAGCCCACATGGATCTCCATGCCCCTTGGGGAGCAGCCAGGCGGACAAAGGGGCTCAGCTTTGCGTGCTGTGGTGGGGCCGTGTCTGGGAGCTAAGTGATGCAGGGAAGTGGGAGGAGAAGGTTGTTTCTATCTCACAACATCCTGGCTTTCAAACTTCCTATTTGCTGTTTTTGTTTCAAGTAGGACTTCCTAATGTTGGCTCAGCTTGTGAGCTGCTTGGGGCAGGGTCCGCCTCTTAGCTCTGTGTTTGTAAGTGCCTACCAGAGGGGGGTCCTAGGCAGTACAGCAGGGCAGATAATAATGTGCAGCAGAGCCTATGCAAGAGGCCACACTTGCTGGGCAACCTCCTGTCTTAAGAGTCGTAAAGAATGCCCCCAAATGTACATTGTTCCCATCAATAGTTCTTCAGGTGAAGAAATGTAAATTGACAAAGCTCCACTGACTTTCCACCCGGGGAGGGCTCCCAAGTGCTCTGCTGTCAGCGGGACATGTAGCAGCTCAAGCTAGATCCTGAGCCACACTGGCTGCTGCTGGTGTTATAGCAGCGCCCCAGGGCCCCAGTCAGAGATGGACAAGCATCCGGCACAACAGGGCACCAGCCACCTATGAATACGTGGGAGCCCAGCTGGATCCAAATGGGGGGATAGTGGAGGTTCCACTCATGTCCCTACTGCTGGGGAGCGGTGGAGAGAAGACACCGCTGTCACCTCCCCCGAGTCAGGGGTGAGGTTGGGAAGGGAGGAGTGCAGGAGCACCAGGGATGAATGTGGCGTGTGCATGCAGGTGTGGGGAGCCAGCAGTGGCTCAGGGACTGGCTGTTTCTCCTACTGGTGTTGCTGGGACAGCCAGGGAGTGCAAGAGAAGGGTTTGTCACTCCTGTCCCTCCTGGTGGGATTGGGTAGGCATGTCAGCATCCACTCAGGGTAGGAGCTCAGGAGGTGGTGGGAAGATGTGAACTAGCAGGTGTGGAGGGAAAGAGCATGACAAACTTCCCAGGGACCTGAGGGATGGTCGCAGCAGAAGCTGGACTCAAGCCCTTGGCCTACCTAGAACTAATCACTGACACTTGTTCTCATTGAGGATCAGGCCAGCATCACCTGAGCAATTCTTGGCTGAGCTGGCATTGAGACTGACATGCCAGAGCCATGTTAGACCTCTCAAAGCATCTACTGGGGCTGGACTGGGGGCCAGAAACATCCTCCAGAGAGACTTTGTGCTAGGACCCAGGCGCTGCCTGTCCCCATCCCTGCCATACGGCCTTGGGGAGAAGACAGCCAGCCAGAGACTCCAGTGGGCATGGGCAGAAGCCACCAAGGCAGGCACCTCTGGACATTCCAGCTAACTCTGTAGGACCTTCGGTGACTTTCTCTGCTCTGTGCTGATTGGTTGTTTGCTCCAACCCTCCCCTTCCCCTTCCCCTCCCTCACCCGTTCTTCCCTTTAGCGGCACTCCATGCCTGCCTCTTATTCTCCTCTCCCCTGCCCCCTCTCTTTCACGGCACTAACATGCCATGTGCTGCTAGTGCACGGCTCATTCGACTGGCATGTTCTGCCTCCTCTCAGCCCGCATCTGTCTGATCTGCTGAGACTGGATGCTGTTCGGGGCAGGGACTGTCCACTACTCAGTACAGTGCCTAGCACAAGGAGCCCCCCTTCTTAGTTGGGCCTTTGGCACTACCATCCTAAGCATGATTACTAAGAACAACCGGGAGCTAGGTGGTGTAATAGAGAGCCTGAAGCACTGGGCCTGGTGCCAGATTTGAGGCCTGAACCAAAGGCTGTAGGCCTGGCCTTGGCAAAAGAATAACACACTAAATATTTATGCAAATACCTTTCAGAAGGCTAGTACGGATACATCCCAATCTTGTACAAGAGCAGATGGTTTAACAGAACAATGAATAGGGATGTTGTGTCTGAGATATCAGGCACAAGGGGAGGTAACAAACGTGTCAAGAAACTGGCAGGGTGGTAGGTAAGTTGTTTGTCTCAGGCTATAAATGTCAGGGTCCCTTGCCTTAACCCTTTGTATGGCCTAGGGGACAGCAGAGACTCTTGCTGCTGACTGAGCCACTCCTTGCCACAGGCACTGGTGTTAGCATACCTGTAACCATGGAGCCAGGGCGCTAGGACTGCAACTTGAGGGCAATACACCAGGCCGAGTGCCTTTGTCACCCTGTGCCTGTGCGCTCTCTTTATAAGTAACATCGAGGTCTGCTAAATTAGCAGGCTGCATGAGCTGCTAGTCCAAGGACAGATGCATTGAGCAACCTAAACAGTATTACCAAGGCAACAGCATTCCAGCCTTCAGCACTTGACAACAGGCAAGTGAGCAGGAAGAGGTTTGCTGGGGTGATGGGGAAAAGTAAGCACTGCTGCGGGTTAGCTGTCTCCTAGGCTGACTATACAGTATCACTTCCATCTGCCATGGCAGGGTTATTCTGCATCCCCAAGCTGTGAATGGCTCAAAGGGGAAGTTAGGAAATGGGTTTAATATATATGGGAATGTAAAAGCTGCAGCCACTAACCCTCCATGCCTAGGGTGACCAGATGTCCCGATTTTATCGGGACTGTCCCGATATTTGCTTCTTTGTCCCGCGTCCTGAACAATGTTTGGTCAGGACACTGGACAAATAAAAAATTTTGCCCTCCCAGAGGGACTCTCGCCCCCCCCCACACCCTTGCTCCGCCCCCTCCATCCCCCATTGGCTCCCTCCCCAAATCCCCGCCCTGGCCCCACCTCTTCCCCAACCACGCAGCATTCCTCCTGCCTCCCAGGCTTGCAGCTGCATGGCAGCGCAAGCCAGGAGGGATGGGGGTGGTGGCGGTGCCTGGATCCTGGAGCTGGTGAGTCAGCTCCGGCACCCTGGCACCGGGCAGGCGGGCAAAGGGAGGGAGACCGGGGGGGGGAGGGGATCAGCTCTGAGCCCCCCGCCGCACCAGAGGGCTCCTGCCCAGCCCCCGGGCCGCTGCACACCAGGGCCCGGGAGAGCAGCACGGAGGCTGCTCCAGTCCTGCAGCCCGCGGGGCAGCGCAGAGCAGGGGTGGGGCCAAATCCCCGCTGCTGCCAGTGAGCCCCGTGCCTCTCCCTCGTGCTCACGGGTTCAGCTCCTTCCCGGTGGGACGTGCCTCCCACCCCCTGGCCTACCCTGGGCACATGCGGCGCACGTCCTGCGCCTCTCCCATTCAGCTGCACTCCAGTGGCTCCTTCCTGGTGGGAGGGAGACTAGGCACGGGGGACGCACCCCACATATGCCCAGGGTGGGCCTTGGGCAGCGGGAGGCGCCTCCCACCGGGAAGGAGCCGCAGCCGCAAGCGGGAGGGAGAGGCGCGGGGCTCCCTGGCAGCAGCAAGGATTCGGCCCGTGCCACCCACCCGGCCCCTGCCCGCTCCGCGCTGCCCCCGCCCGGACCCACTGCGTCCCGATATTTTATATCTCTGATCTGGTCACCCTATCCATGCCTGACTGCCCTTTCGTCCCTAGGATGATTAACCTGGCCAGAGAGTATGCCAGCAAGCGTGTCGTCTTTGGGAAGCTCATCAAGGACCATCCCTTGCACATGCAAACCATGGCCCGGCTGGAGGTAAGGCTTCCTCACACTCAGCTAGCTCGCTCGCTCACTCAGACCGCAAGGCAAAGATTCACCACTGCTGCAGGGAGCTGTTAATCAGCGAGGCCACCTGCCACAGTTGTTCATAACCAGACTGGTCAGAGCTCTGTGGAGTTTTGTTACTGACACTCTCAACCCTGCTTTAGGCACAAGGCTGCCAGAACTGGCTAGTATCGATCCATGGCACATTAGACAGGGATGTGACACGTACTCCAGCAGGATTTGAGCTGAGCTGAGCAGGGATTCAGCCACTCTGCAGGAGCCTGGATTTGCTCAAACAGCAGACAGGTGCAGAGCTATTCCTCCTAGAAGTACATGGATGCCCATGTAACCTAAGCGCATGTTATACCTTGCCCTTGGGCATGTAATTGAGCCTGGGACCTCTGGATCTCAAAGCATGAGCCTCAGAGGCCTGAGCTAAAAGACCCAGCTCCATTAGCCCAGGCCATAGCAGGCTCATTAACTTTGACAGGAGACCCAGGCACCAGTAGAGGTGGACAGAGCACCCGAGTGGGTTTCACCCATGTCCAAAATGGTCCCTGAATGATTTGTGGAATCCCTGGTGCAGTACATGGTGCTCTATTATTTAAATTCTATGGGGACTGTAAGCACTTCAGAGCAGTGGGTGCCTCCCACTCTGTCTGTGCAGCACCTGGCACAGTGGGGCCCTGATCCTGCTCAGGCGCTCTAGGCCTGCTGTAATAGAAATAAATAATAACAATATACAGACAAACAGGACTGAGGACTATAGAAGCGAGCTGGGTGTGAATCATAGAATATCAGGGTTGGAAGGGACCTCAGGAGGTCATCTAGTCCAACCCCCTGCTCAAAGCAGGACCAATTCCCAACTAAATCATCCCAGCCAGGGCTTTGTCAAGCCGGGCCTTAAAAACCTCCAAGGAAGGAGACTCCACCACCTCCCTAGGTAATGCATTCCAGTGCTTCACCACCCTCCTAGTGAAATAGTGTTTCCTAATATCCAACCTAGACCTCCCCCACTGCAACTTGAGATCATTGCTCCTTGTTCTGTCATCTGCCACTACTGAGAACAGCCGAGCTCCGTCCTCTTTTGGAACCCCCCTTCAGGTAGTTGAAGGCTGCTATCAAATCCCCCCTCATTCTTCTCTTCTGCAGACTAAACAATCCCAGTTCCCTCCGCCTCTCCTCATAAGTCATGTGCTCCAGCCCCCTAATCATTTGTGTTGCCCTCCACTGGACTCTTTCCAATTTTTCCACATCCTTCTTGTAGTGTGGGGCCCAAAACTGGACACAGTACTCCAGATGAGGCCTCACCAATGTCGAATAAAGGGGAACGATCACGTTCCTCGATCTGCTGGCAATGCCCCTACTTATACAGCCTAAAATACTGTTAGCCTTCTTGGCAACAAGAGCACACTGTTGACTCATATCCAGCTTCTCGTCCACTGTGACCCCTAGGTCCTTTTCTGCAGAACTGCTACCTAGCTATTCGGTCCCTAGTCTGTAGCAGTGCATGGGATTCTTCCGTCCTAAGTGCAGGACTCTGCACTTGTCCTTGTTGAACCTCATCAGGTTTTTTTGGGCCCAATCCTCTAATTTGTCTAGGTCCCTCTGTATCCGATCCCTACCCTCTAGTGTATCTACCATGCCTCCTAGTTTAGTGTCATCTGCAAACTTGCTGAGAGTGCAGTCCACACCATCCTCCAGATCATTAATAAATATACTAAACAAAACTGGCCCCAGGACCGACCCTTGAGGCACTCCACTTGAAACCAGCTGCCAACTAGACATGGAGCCATTGATCACTACCCGTTGAGCCCGACGATCTAGCCAGCTTTCTATCCACCTTACAGTCCATTCATCCAGCCCATACTTCTTTAACTTGGCGGCAATAATACTGTGGGGGAGACTGTATCAAAAGCTTTGCTAAAGTCAAGGAATAACACATCCACTGCTTTCCCCTCATCCACAGAGCCAGTTATCTCATTATAGAAGGCAATTAGGTTAGTCAGGCGTGACTTGCCCTTGGTGAATCCATGCTGACTGTTCCTGATCACTTTCCTCTCCTCTAAATGTTTCATAATTGATTCCTTGAGGACCTGCTTCATGATTTTTCCAGGGACTGAAGTGAGGCTGACTGGCTTGTAGTTTCCCAGATCCTCCTCCTTCCCTTTTTTAAAGATGGGCACTACATTAGCCTTTTTCCAGTCATCCAGGACCTCCCCGATCACCATGAGTTTTCAAAAATAATGGCTCTGCAATCTCATCCGCCAACTCCTTTAGCACCCTCAGATGCAGCACATCCGGCCCCATGGACTTGTGCACGTCCAGTTTTTCTAAATAGTCCCGAACCACTTCTTTCTCCACAGAGGGCTGGTCACCTCCTCCCCATATTGTGCTGCCCAGTGCAGCAGTCTGGGAGCTGACCTTGTTTGTGAAGACACAGGCAAAAAAAGCATTGAGTACATTAGCTTTTTCCACATCCTCGGTCACTAGGTTGCCTCCCTCATTCAGTAAGGGGCCCACACTTTCCTTGACTTTCTTCTTGTTGCTAACATACCTGAAGAAACCCTTCTTGTTACTCTTAACATCTCTTGCTAGCTGCAACTCCAAGTGTGATTTGGCCTTCCTGATTTCACTCCTGCATGCCTGAGCAATATTTTTATACTCCTCCCTGGTCATTTGTCCACTCTTCCACTTCCTGTAAGCTTCTTTTTTGCATTTAAGGTCAGCAAGGATTTCACTGTTTAGCCAAGCTGGTCGCCTGCCATATTTACTATTCTTTCTACATATCGGGATGGTTTGTTCCTGCAACCGCAATAAGGATTCTTTAAAATACAGCCAGCTCTCCTGGACCCCTTTGCCCTTCATGTTATTCTCCCAGGGGATCCTGCCCATCTGTGAACCTGCACTCTGGCTCTGATGAACCAGCTGGGCTGTGGAAGGGGTTTCAAATCTTGGTCTGGATTAGCAGTTTGGTCCTTCTCTACTTTACAGAGATCAGAGAAGAAAATATTGTTTGTTATGGTAAATCACCAAAAAACAACCTGCAGAAACTTATTGTCCAAAAAGGATCTAAAATACAAAGGGCCCTGCTCACTTCCCCAAACCCAATCAAACCTTCCGTTTCCTTCTTGCTCTGAGCAATGTAACATCATGCAAATGCTTGGCCCCATGGTGGGACAAGTTCCTCTTTCATCCCCACCTAATATATAAGAATCCTTTTTCAGGGTGATGGTGGTGGGGGAGAGACAGCTGTATCTCCAAGCTATTACTATCAAACATAGAAGTTGATGTTCTAGCATCTCTGAGTCTGTCCTCAGAACAGTGATATGGCCAGCTGGTCTAAATGGCCTCTGCAGAGCACATCAGAACAGATGCATGCAGAAAAGCTTAATATCATGTTGCCAGGGAAATGAGCCACTTATCAAGCAATCAGCCCGAGTTTTTGCAGGTCCTGACAAGTGGTTGCACCTGCAGTGCTCCTGCCTCTCTGCAGATCATAGAATATCAGGGTTGGAAGGGACCTCGGGAGTTCATCTAGTCCAACCCCCTGCTCAAAGCAGGACCAACACCAACTAAATCATCCCAGCCAGGGCTTTGTCAAGCCTGACCTTAAAAACCTCTTAGGAAGGAAATTCCACCACCTCCCTAGGTAACCCATTCCAGTGCTTCACCACCCTCCTAGTGAAAAGGTTTTTTTCTAATATCCAACCTGAACCTCCCCCACTGCAACTTGAGACCATTATTCCTTGTTCTGTCATCTGATACCACTGAGAACAGTCTAGATCAGGGGTCTCAAACTCAAATGATCAGGGGTCTCAAACTCAAATGATCATGAGGACTAGTACATTGGCCCGAGAGCCACATTACTGATACCTCCCCCGCTGCTGCCCTCAGCCCCGCACCCACTCCACCCCTTCCATGAGGCCCCGCCCCTGCCCTGCCTCTTCCCACCCCTTCCCTGCCCCCATTCCAACCCCTTCCCCAAAATTCCGACCCCAACTCTGGTGTGGGGTGTGGTGGGGGCTCAGGGCAGGGAGTTGGAGTGTGGGGTGCAGGAGGGGTGAGGGGTACAGTAAGGGTGTAGGGTGCGGCAGGGGGCTCAGGGCAGTGGGATGGGGTGCAAGAGGAGTGTGGGGTGTGGCAGGGGGTTCAGGGCAGGGGGTCAGGGTGCAGGAGGCCCAAAACTGGACATAGCAGGGCTGCCCATAGGATTCAGGGGGCCTGGGGCAAAGCAATTTTGGGGGCCCTGTGTTGGAGACCCCTGGTCTAGATCCATCCTCTTTGGACCCCCCTTTCAGGTAGTTGAAAGCAGCTATCAAATCCCCCCTCATTTTTCTCTTCTACAGACTGAACAATCCCAGTTCCCTCAGCCTCTCCTCATAAGTCATGTGCTCCAGCCCCCTAATCATTTGTGTTGCCCTCCACTGGACTCTTTCCAATTTTTCCACATCCTTCTTGTAGTGTGGGGCCCAAAACTGGACACAGTACTCCAGATGAGGCCTCACCAATGCCGAATAGAGGGGAATGATCACGTCCCTCGATCTGCTGGCAATGCTCCTACTTATACAGCCCAAATTGCTGTTAGCCTTCTTGGCAACAAGGGCACACTGTTGACTCATATCCAGCTTCTTGTCCACTGTAACCCCTAGGTCCTTTTCTGCAGAACTGCTGCCTAGCCACTAACCCTAGTCTGTATCAGTGCAGGGGATTCTTCCATCCTTGTTGAACCTCATCAGATTTATTTTGGCCCAAACCTCTAATTTATCTAGGTCCCTCTGTATCCTATCCCTACCCTCCAGCGTATCTACCACTCCTCCCAGTTTAGTGTCATCTGCAAACTTGCTGAGGGTGCAATCCATGCCATCCTTCCATCTTTGGAAGGATGTCATCTTGTGTCCTGTGGGATGTGGACTTGTGATGTCGTGGTATAGCTGAGAATTCTATCAGGTGCCTGGAAGGAGTATTGATCTGGTGCCTGATGGAGCCTAAAAAAGTGGCACTGTCCCACTCCTAATACTGGACCATGGTTACAGAACTACCAAGGGAACGAGGACCCCACACCTGGTCTGCAATACCTGGGCAGAGCAGCCTTTGCCTCTGCAGCTTTGGCAGGGGCTTGGTCGTGATTCAAGGTAATTCTCCCAGTACAAGGTCAGATGTGGCTGATGCATGCCTGTGCCCATAGGGTTTGCACGTGAACGCTCCCTGCTTCTTCTTTCCCTGCAGGTGGAAACTCGAGGGGCCTTTCTCATGCTCATGGAGATAGCCAGGCTGCTGGGATTAGAGGAGACCAAGATGGCCAGTGAGCAGGACCTGCATCTTCTCAGGCTGCTGACGCCAGTTGCTAAGCTCTACACTGGGAAACAGGTATTGGGTGGCCACATTCGATCAGCCTGGGATGGGCTCTGTGCCGCATATCACTGACCTTGAGCTGGACGGAAGAATGAATTACAGGGAGAATACAAATTGCAGCAGCAATACAGTGTCCAGGGCTTGGGGTAGAAAGAGGAAAACCTGCTCCTGCAAGGCTAGCAGAACAATGGAATGACTGCTGCCAGTTAGGGCAGGTGGGTTAATTAATTGCTCTGCATTGTGAGGAGTGGAGGTCAGCTATAGGGCACGGGAGAGGTGTGTTCCGATCAGTGATTGGTGAATGAGGCACATGTCTGATCAGAACAGATGGAACAGTGGTGTGGGTTTTTTAAAGTGTGTGTACACTTGGCCATAGGCATGCGCACGGGGTGTGCCCAGGCACACCCTAATCATGCCTGAGCTCGGTCTGGGAAGGCTGCTCCTCCCCCTCCCCCGCTGGAGGCTTGGGGCGGGGAGGAGGACAAATAGACAAATAGGCTGCTTAGCACACCCAGGGAGATCAGCTGTTGGCAACTGCTAATCAGCTATTTAGCATGCTGCAGCAGCCCTCATTACCCCTTTGGCTGGCTGCAGCCAATCAGTTGTTCGGTGTGAAGTTGGACCTATCAGCTGTTTCCCCTACCCCTACTGCAGCTTGGAGATTGCAGGCAGAGGTGAGTGAGTCTTTCTGATTTTCAGGGTAGAGGAAGCTGGGGTACGGGGGACCAGCAGCCAGGGCACAGCAGCTTCTGGGCTAGCTGCAGAGGGGTGGGCAGCCTCTTGGCAGGGGGCTGGGGGGAGATGGGCAGGCAGCATCTGGGTTGGCTCCAGGGGACTCTGGGGGGTGTACGGGCCAGGGGCTTTCTCAAGGACTGAGCCAGCCAGTCTCAGCCCACCCTGGTGTTTCCCCCAGGACCTGTGTTGCCCCTTCAGTCAGGAGAAACCAGCTCCAGACTCCCTTAGTGCTGGGCAGGGGGGCAAACCAAAGGACATAGCTCCTTTAAGAAAAGTTCTTCCTTGTGTCTTTTGAGTGAAATTGGGCTGGGGCCTGCAGCTTGCCCCCCTCCCCCTTCTTTACCTGTCCAGAGGGGCTTCACTCCAGGCCCAGCTGCAAATGAGCAGCCTCCCCAAGCCTGGATGCTGTCCAGCCCCCTCCTATGTAGGCTCTGGGAGCTTCCAGCCCCTGTGGTTCCCTTATGCCAGGGAAAGTAATGCTTTCTAGGTCCTCGCTGGAGGGTAGGGATAGGATACAGAGGGACCTAGAAAAGCATGCTCCATGCCTAGATCAAGCCTGCCTGAGGGGCTTTTCCTCCAAGAGGCCATTTATCCCCTCCCCTGCCAATCAGCAAACTTCCCCAGCAGCTGCACGAAGTTGTTGTAATTGTGTCACACAGTGAACCCCATGCTGCTACCAAGACCCCCCCTTACTCCCCCACCCGGGCCCGCCCAGCCAATCGCTGCCTCCCCAGCGCTACACATGACCTTTGACTTACGTCAGTCATAGCACTCTTTCACCATTGCACTCCAGCTTGGTTGGCGCTCCCAGTGCCTGCCCTGTAAGTGCCATCATGTCATTGGTCAAGGGGATGTCCAGTTCTGGGGATCCTGTCAGGAGGCAGGGAGTGGTTGGATGGGGCGTGGGAGTCCCGGGGGTCTGTCTCGGGGTGGGGGTGTGGATAAGGGTCGTGGCAGTCAGGGGACAGGATCCTAGGGAGGCAGTTACAGTGCGGGGGGGGGGGTCTCAGGGGAGGGCAGTCAGGAGACAAGGAGCATGGAGGCTTAGATGGGGGTAGGGTCCCGTGAGGGGACAAGGAGCAGTGGGGGTTGGGGTTCTGAGGGGGGCAGTCAGGGGACAGGAAGTAGGAGGGTGTGGATCGGGATGGGGGTGGGGCTTGGGTGGGACTCCCTGGGTGCACACCCTAATGAAATGTGCTGCGCATGCCTGTGCACTTGGCTGAAAATATTTTGCTAAATTAAAAAAGAGAATTCTCCTTTGGGCAGAGACCAAGCAAAGACAATTCACTCCCCAAAGGAATTTGTTTCCTACAGTTATGAGCAATTGAAAAAGGGGCTTGTGTTTGTGTAGAAGTTCAGTTTCAACCTTAACTCTATAGAAGTCAAGTATCAGAGGGGTAGCCGTGTTAGTCTGAATCTGTAAAAAGCAACAGAGGGTCCTGTGGCACCTTTGAGACTAACAGAAGTATTGGGAGCATAAGCTTTCGTGGGTAAGAACCTCTTGCATCTGAAGAAGTGAGGTTCTTACCCACGAAAGCTTATGCTCCCAGTACTTCTGTTAGTCTCAAAGGTGCCACAGGACCCTCTGTAACTCTATAGAAGTCTCCCCTGCTGTTTCTCTCTCTCTAAACGTGTGCAGAAGTTTGAATGGATCCACTTATCCAGGGAGGGAGGTAATGTGTTTGTCTTGAAACAAATTGCTTTACTTCCAGGCACGATTTTTTGCATTATTTATCAATGGAGCATGGGGATTACTGTCTGCTTCTCAGGGCAACTTGTTGGCCTCTCACAGTTGACACTCTAAGCTGCTGAACTTCAAGATTTTGACCAAGTGGCCCTTTGACTAGGCGCGTTTCCCAACCTGCTCTACACACACTACTTACAAAATCAGACATAAAATACAAAAGTGGCACAGCACACTGTTACTGAAAATTTACTTTCTCATTTTTACCATATAATTATAAAATCAATGGGAATATAAATCTTGTACTTACATTTCAGTGTCTAGTATATAGAGCAGTATAAACAAGTAACTATGAAATTTTAGTTTGTACTGACTTTGCTAGTGCTCTTTATGTAGCCTGTTGTAAAACTAAGCAAATATCTAGATGAGTTGATGTACCCCCCAGATGACCTCAGTGTCACTCCAGGGACACATGAACCCCTGATTGAGAACCACTGCCCTAGATCCTCTCCCCAGAGAGTCCCTCCAAATCCCTTTATGTCCATGTAGGGTAACGAGTCACCTGCCTCACTGAGTCAGCATAACCCACTTAACCCTTTCCCTGCAGGATCAGCACCCAAAACTGTTTGGCTGCAACATAGTAATTAGCATGGAGGACAGCATGAGCCATTTCTCCATCTGGGTAATTTGGATCTTCCAGTTCAAATCCTGGAGTCTTGTGCTCTGTGTTTTGCAGGCGATTGCTGTTATTTCTGAGGGACTGGAGTGTTTTGGAGGGCAGGGCTACATGGAAGACACAGGCTTGCCAGTCGCACTGCGAGATGCCCAGGTAAGAAAACACAAACTAAGCACGACAGTTCTTCTCCATAGCTCCTCACTTGGTGCCCCTCAGGCATCCCTTTGCAGTGCTGCACTGCAGTCTGGCTCTCTGCCAAAGACAGATTGCCAAATGTGTACGCTCATGCCTAATGTCATGGCTGTCCTCTGCCCATTTGCCAGCCCTGCTCTTGGACCCCACATCACCACAGAGCTCTAACACTGTGATAGAACTGACCAGTCTGTCATTGTTCTTCTCGTCTTGATGGGCCATTCCCCGTCATGTCACTCGTGATTGACTCCTGCCCAGGGGCGCTATTGAGCTGTCAGCCACATACTGACTTCCTCTGCCTGTTTGCCCTCATATGGACTCACTCCTTCCTTAGAGAACCGACCCCTCCTGCTTCACACCCTCCCTTGGGCTGCTCCCATAAACTTGGTCTCCCCCCTCTCATCTCCCCTACAAGCCTTCCTCACCTCCCTTCACAGTTCATTCCCTCTCCAGCCCTTGTCTCCTCTTTGGGCTTTGCAATGCCAACCTCCCGTACCCCATTCAACCCCAGCCTCGTCTGCTCTTCACAGCACTCCATCTGCCCTAGCCACCAGCCTTTAACCCCGTCCTCCTTCCCCAGCCTTTAACCTCGTGTTCTGCAAGCACCGTGAAGTCCTGGCTCTCCCCCCACGTACATCTGCTCTTTCTGACTTAGCAGTTCCACTTCTCCTTGCTCATCCACTCTCCTGACTCTACGCCTAGCAGCTCTACCCTTCAGTCACTATGGGATGTGTGGAGGAGACCAGTCTGAGAGTTCCTGTCATTGGTAAGAAATCCCAATAACCTGTCCCTCCTCCTTCACAGGTGCTGACCATCTGGGAGGGAACAACAAATATCCTCTCACTTGACGTGCTGCGCTCTCTCACCAAAAGCCAAGGCCAGGTTCTAGATGCATTCTGCTCTGGAGTGCAGGTGTGTTCACTCACGGCAACATTGATCATCCAGAGGTACCACCTCCCTGGACCTGGCTTCTTGCTCCTACTGCAAGACCTGCTGGGAACACCACTGCTTTAGAGTGCTGAGTTGATTGCATCCAACCAGGCATTTCCCCCACTCTCACTCAGGGCTGAGGCTGCTGCTGCCTGGCACCCCATGTTCCTTTCTTATGGCTGTGGTTTGGGAAGGGGAAGACCCCGGAGGGATTTGACAGCTCTCCAGCTATGGCTCTTGGTTTCAACAACCATGAGCTACTTTATCTGTTGCATCCTTGAGCTGTAGGTGGTGAAAAAGGTTTGACTTACTGAACCAATTCTCCTGTCAACATTTCCCATGCCCGCATGGCTGTCCCACAGAAGAGCCTCAACAATGTGAAAAATGCCCCAAGACTTTCTCTGGAGTGGACTGAAGCCCTTAAAAAGCCCACCCAGCTTTGCATTTCGTTTAACACTATTCCAGTAGGTTCGAGTGACACCAAGCAAAGCATGGCGAAATGGCTGTCTCATTGCATCTCTCCATGCTGCAGCCAGCTGAGCCTGTCGAGGCTCATTCCACTTGGGGCTTCCAAGCGCAGATCTGGCTAGTCAGGAGACAGTCGGGCTTCTCTGCATCCAGGTACCAAGCACTATTGATTAGACTGGGCTTCTAGACAAGAATCCTGGTTTGACATATGGGTGTAACATGACCTGCTTCTGAGCTGCCGGTGCCCCAACTCTCCTGGCCTCTAGAAATTGGATTTATTTTGGGTTTTTATATTACCCACTGTTTTCACTCACTGCCATACCACTCCCTGGCATCAGAGTGTGGAGCAATATGTGGGGCCAGTTTTATTGGCTATGGCTTTGCTACAGTACTTTGGATGCATTTTAAAATCCACTTCTACTCTGAGAAGTGACATTTTAAAAATGGTGGTATGGGGTTCCAGGATTCTTGTATGCCAACAAGTTCATATCAAATTTGATCAGCTCACAAATGAAACAGGCTCTTTCTGAATGTCAGCTGTGCAAAACTCAGCCTGGGCTATGTACAAATAAAGCCGAGTGTTCTGCCTTTTCATGCATCATCAACAGTGATTCTGCAGACCAGTTTGTGCCCTCAGTGAAATCTGCGCAGCCCTATTGAAGTAAATAAGTAAATATGATTTGCAAGCAAAGCCCCCTGTTTTTGGTGTCCTCCCTCTTATTTTTAAATATGCATAACCTTGAAAATGATTCTCCATTATAAGAAACAAGTCCGGTTCTGGCTGTATTGTTTGTTGTTTGCAGTAAGGAGAGGCTAACCAAAAAGAGTGGCAGCTTAAACAGTTTCTGATGGATTCAGAAATACCTAGATTCTAAAGGTCATTCCCTGTTTGACTACATCAGTCAGAAAAGTGATGGTAAAAATGGCCCCCTTGATGCTGTCCTCCTGTCAGTTATACTCTTATGGACTTAGAGTAGGTAGACAGGGAGGAAAGCCAAGCTGGAGTTGTTTCTGCCTTTGACATGATCACTGAAGCTGCTGGCTGAGTTCTTATTCCAGAATTTTTTTTCTCCATATAACAGAGGAAGGGGAAAAAACCCAGTTTGATTTTCCTGTACGTTGAATTTACACCGCTGGCAGTTGGGGGGGAGAAAAAATCACCTGTGTGTGTATGTTTAAAAAAAAAAAAAAAAGCCAATGAGAGATGAAAGGATTTGCTGCAGAACGCACCTGTCGTTGTTCTGCCCAGAACCATGCTTTGAAGCTGATCAGATTTTGGATCTGCAGTACCTGGGTCCCTTTAAACACACAATTTGGGCCAGGAGTCGGCGACCTTCACACACAGGCCAGCAGGGTAATCTGCTGGTGGGCTGCCAGACGTTTTGTTTACATTTACTGTCCGCAGGCACAGCCGCCAGCAGCTCCTCATGGCCACGGTTTGCCGTTCTCGGCCAATGGGAGCTGCGGGAAGGGATGTGCTGGCCACCGATTCCCACAGCTCCCATTGGCCAGGAACGGCGGAACTGCAGCCACTGGGAACTGCAGGGGGCCGTGCCTGCGGACGGTCAAGGTAAACAAAATGTCTCTCAGCCGCCAGCTGATTACCCTGATGGACCGCATGCTGAAGGTTGCTGACCCCTGGCTTAGGCAGTAGCAGTTTGTTACACAGCCAGTTGTACCAAGGTATTACAGTAGAACCTCAGTTATGAACACCTCGTCATGGTTGTTCTTTCAAAAGTTAACAACTGAACATGGACTTGTACAGCTTTGAAACTTTACTAAGCAAAAGAAAAATGCTGCTTTTAACCATCTTCATTTAAATGAAACCAGCACAGAAAGTTTCCTTACCTTGTTAAATCTTTTTTTAAACTTTCCCTTAATTTTTTAGTTTACATTTAACACAGTACTGTACTGTGTTTTTTGTGTCACTGCTGCTGCCTCGTTGCGTACTTCCGGTTCCAAATGCGGGGTGTGGTTGACCAGTCAGTTCGTAACTCTGGTTTTCGTAACGCTGAGGTTCTACTGTAGTGTGGTATATGAATCCAGTGTGTTTTGAGAAACCTATATACCTTTGGCTTCGCCCCAGCCTGTTATGCCTGTGTTCTGCCTTTGGAGTCTATGCTATTTGTTGGCATCAATCTCTAAGTTACTTTTGCAAAAGGCTTTAAAAACATCTCATTAGTATGCTGTGGGCTTGGAGGTTCCTTTGGGCTTTATCTTGGCAACAGACCTAACCTGTACTTAGGAAGGTGGTAGTGCAAGTAAGTTTTATAGAATACAAAATTGTGTTGAATTTTCACAGGCTGACTCCTACTGAGCTAACAGGCTGTGTTTTCCAGTAACAAGAGTAGGAACTGCATGATTACCTCAAGTATTAGAAGCCTAAAAATACACAAAACTACTTTTTAGTAGGAGATCAGCTACTAATAAGTGTCAGTTTCACAAATAATATGCAAATAAGATTAATTCACATGACAGTCTCTACGCAAAAGAATTAATGGACACAAATCTGACATCAGGAATCATAACATTCAAAAACCAGTAGGAGAACACTTTAACCTGTCTGGTCATTCAATGACAGACCTGCGGGTGGCAATTTTGCAACAGAAAAGCTTCAAAAACAGACTCCAACAAGAAACTACTGAGCTTGAATTGATATGCAAACTAGATACAATCAACTTAGGCTTGAATAGAGAGACTAGGAATGGCTGAGCCATTACAAACATGGAATCTGTCTCCCCATGTAAGTATTCTCACACTTCTTATCAAACTGTCTGTACTGGGCTAGCTTGATTATCACTTCAAAAGGTTTTTTTCCTCTTAGAGTTGGTAAGACAACTCCCACCTTTTCATGCTCTCTCTCTCTCTGTGTGTGTGTGTGTGTGTGTGTGTGTGTGTGTATATATATAAAATCTCCTCAATATATGTTCCATTCTGTGCATCCGAAGAAGTGGGCTGTAGCCCACGAAAGCTTATGCTCAAATAAATGTATTAGTCTCTAAGGTGCCACAAGTACTCCTGTTCTTTTTGAGGATACAGACTAACATGGCTGCTCCTCTGAAACCCTTCTACAAAATGCTACTCTAAAATACCAGCTCCTCTTTGCAAATTAACCATTGTAACCCTTCTGTCATATTGTAATTCAGCAGAAAAGCACAAATTGCAGAACTACTGGGGTAAAGATGGACAGTTCTGTAAAACATAGTGCCCCAGATGCTTGGGCCAAGACCCCTGGCTTCAGTGAGGTCCATGTCAAAACACTTCAAAGGGGCCAGGATTTCACACACACACTGCAAGTTTTTCAACCCATTGACCATGGAAATGCAGATCCAAACTCAGCATCAGTAATATGGTGTAGTGATGCATAAGGACATTTATATATTGGATACAAATACATGCTATGTGAATCAAGAGCCCTTCTGAGAGCTCACCCTGTGGCAGCATGGGAAACCCAGATTAAAGGCTACACTCGATCTCACACACCAAGGCAGCAGTGTGCACGCTGTAGTATTAATAGGAAGCCAGTGTAGAGTGGTATTAAGGTCTCACCGCTGACCTTCTGTCATGTTTTCCACACTACAGCTAGGCCACTGGGAAAATGGCAGCTTAATCAGAGGAGCAGCAAAGCCCCTTGGAACAGCCAGAGCCCTGCCATCCATTCTCAGGGAGTTGAGCACAGGCCTGGCTGCTTTGGGCTTTCCCACATATATGTGACTCGTAAGGGACGGATTCTTCAAACCTGCCTGTTAGCTCAAGGAGAGCAGTAGCTGCAGCCACGCTCTGAGCACAGCTCTAACATCTTCATGAAAGTGGAAATATTTGGATGTAGAAGGACAGATCAGATACAGTGGTGATGGGCATGTATAATTTCTGCCTGATACAGATATGTAATTACAGGGTAGTGTGTACACTAGTTGGTATCCACACCTTAGATCTAGCTCAGTGTTTTTCAGTTAAACTAATGCTGCAAGTTTCCTTCAAACAATTTTCTCCTGAGTGCAGCTGAGCAGCGTTCTGTCAATGTTGGCTGGTGTGGTATAAGCTTCCCCATGGCAGCCTCAGTGAGAATTGCAGTGGTTTGAGCTCTTTCATTAGGATTTCAGCAGCTGTGTTTCCCTACAGGAGGCACTCGATAACTTTTCCTTTCTTTGCAGGGGAAGCTGGAGCTGGCTTCCAGCATTTCAGAACTGGAATCTTCTGTGCAGCTACTCCAGGATGCTCTCCACAGGCTTGGCCAGTTCACTCAAAGAGTTGGCTCAAAGGGGGCAGTTGCGATGGAGTTAGCAGCAAGAGACTTTGCCTACACTCTGGCAAGGATCTACACAGGTAATGGAGAGAACTGACAATCCACTGCAGACTCCAAAATGACTCTGAATTTGTCCTAGGGTGTTCAGTTTCAGGGATCCTGGGGTAGGTTTCAGCTGGAGGAGATTGGTTTTCAAATAAAAAGCAACAGAGGGTCCTGTGGCACCGTTAAGACTAACAGAAGTATTGAGAGCATAAGCTTTCGTGGGTAAGAACCTCACTTCTTCAGATGCAAGTAATGGAAATCTCCAGAGGCAGGTATAAATCAGTGTGGAGATAACGAGGTTAGTTCAATCAGGGAGGGTGAGGTGCTCTGCTAGCAGTTGAGGTGTGAACACCAAGGGAGGAGAAACTGCTTCTGTAGTTGGAAAGCAGTCTTTGTTTAATCCTGATCTGATGGTGTCAAATTTGCAAATGAACTGGAGCTCAGCAGTTTCTCTTTGGAGTCTGGTCCTGAAGTTTTTTTGCTGTAAAATTGGCTACCTTAACATCTGCTATTGTGTGGCCAGGGAGGTTGAAGTGTTCTCCTACAGGTTTTTGTATATTGCCATTCCTGATATCTGACTTGTGTCCATTTATCCTCTTGCGTAGTGACTGTCCAGTTTGGCCAATGTACATAGCAGAGGGGCATTGCTGGCATATGATGGCATATATAACATTGGTGGACGTGCAGGTGAATGAGCCGGTGATGTTGTAGCTGATCTGGTTAGGTCCAGTGATGGTGTTGCTGGTGTAGATATGTGGGCAAAGTTGGCATCGAGGTTTGTTGCATGGGTTGGTTCCTGAGTTAGAGTTGTTATGGTGCGGTGCGTGGTTGCTGGTGAGAATATGCTTAAGGTTGGCGGGTTGTCTGTGGGCGAGGACTGGCCTGCCTCCCAAGGTCTGTGAAAGTGAGGGATCATTGTCCAGGATGGGTTGTAGATCACTGATGATGCATTGGAGAGGTTTAAGCTGAGGACTGTAAGTGATGGCCAATGGAGATCTGTTGGTTTCTTTTTTGGGCCTGTCTTGTAGCAGGAGGCTTCTGGGTACATGTCTGGCTCTGTTAATTTGTTTCTTTATTTCCTTGTGTGGGTATCGTAGTTTTGAGAATGCTTGGTGAAGATCTTGTAGGTGTTGGTCTCTGAGGGGTTGGAGCAGATGCGATTGTACCTCAGTGCTTGGCTGTAGATGATGGATCGTGTGGTGTGACCAGGGTGGAAGCTGGAGGCATGAAGGTAGGCGTAGTGGTCGGTGGGTTTTCGGTATAGGGTGGCATTAATGTGGCCATCGCTTATTTGTACGGTGGTGTATAGGAAGTGGACCTCCCATGTAGATTGGTCCAGGCTGAGGTTGATGGTGGGGTGGAAGCTGTTGAAAGCATGGTGGAATTCTTCCAGGGTCTCCTTCCCATGGGTCCATATGATGAAGATGTCATCAATGTAGCGTAGGTAGCGAAGGGGCATGAGTGGACGGGAGCTGAGGAAGCGTTGTTCCAGGTCAGCCATAAAAATGTTGGCATATTGTGGGGCCATGCGGGTGCCCATAGCGGTGCCACTGGTCTGGAGGTATATATTGTCATCAAATTTGAAATAATTGTGCGTGAGGATAAAGTCACAGAGCTCAGCAATAAGTTGTGCTGTGTCATCATCAGGGATACTGTTCCTGACAGCTTGTATTCCATCTGTGTGTGGGATGTTTGTGTAGAGAGCCTCTACATCCATGGTGGCTGGGATGGTGTTTTCTGGGAGGTCACCAATGCATTGTAGTTTTCTCAGGAAATCTGTGGTGTCACGGAGATAGCTGGGAGTGCTGGTGGCGTAGGGTCTGAGTAGGGAGTCCACATATCCAGACAGTCCTTCAGTGAGAGTGCCAATGCCTGAGATGATGGGGCGTCCAGGATTTCCAGGTTTGTGGATCTTAGGTAGTAGATAGAATAACCCCGGTCGGGGCTCTAAGGGTATGTTAATTTGTTCCTGTGTTAGTGTAGGGAGTGTCCTGAGTAGATGGTGCAGTTTCTTAGTGTATTCCTCAGTGGGATCTGAGGAAAGTGGCCACAGGACCCTCTGTTGCTTCTTACAGATTCAGACTAACACAGCTACCCCCTGATACTTGATGGTTTTCAAATGTTGTTCAACAATGGTGGTGTAAGGAATGCTGGTCACTGCCTCCTTTTTGAGCAGAAGGAGATTCAGGTATGAACCAGCAAGATGCTGTGATGGAGTAAGGAATACCCAACCCTTCCATTACATTTTGCTATTGGGATGGGAGTCTGGAAACATTTATACCTAACATGTGCTTTTTGCAGGGGCTCTCTTACTCGAACACGCAGCCCATCCTGATGCCACCTCCACAGACACTTACACAGCTCAGAGGTAAATGGAACCCCTTTCTCCAGCCGCCTCTTCCAAGCAGATCCCCTAGGTGTATTCAGCAGGCCCCGCACCACACTCCTGTGATCCGATCCCTTCCAGGTAGTCGGTCACAGCTTCTTCTGTGACAGACCCAGACCTCAACATCCGCTGCTGATGGAGACAAGTATCGGTCCTGCTGTGGTATTAGTGAAATCTGATCAATCCCCTCCATGGTGTTCATGGGGATTGCCTGTCCACAGCATGCCTTTCTAGAGACTGTAATACTACTAGGGGTTAGGTTGCAACAAGTATTGTCCATACAATGGTTTGGTTAAAAGTTATTTGCATTCCCTATTCAGGTGGTGCAAACAGGATCTCTGCCCCGTAGACCCAGAAGAAAAAGCTGGCTGTTATGATGACAAGGCAGCTTCCATGGATACCTACTTGGTTTATGAGGGAAGCCCAGTTTTGAAAGGAAAGCTATGACTTAACTGAAGCTAACTGAGAAAATCCATACCTCACTTTGGAAGAGAAATTGGATTATAATCCTGGCCAGTGCCTGGTGCGTCCAGTACAAATTGCATTTGCTTATAGTGTGCTTAATATTTAGGGTTATGCTAAACAAATGGGCTATGACCATCTAAGTATCACCAATGGTCTCTTTCAGGAGGTGTTGAAAAGAAACATGCTTAGAATGTTTTAGGGAAACACCTGGTGGTCAAATGCAGATAATGAATTGAATAAGAAGACTCTGACGTGCTAATGAGTATTCTTTTCAACACTGAGACAAGGAAACAACCAAAGCTACATCTGAAGCCTGGTCTAAAACACAGATGTTGCAGAAGTTTATAAAATTGTTTTTTAGCTTTGCAACACCACTTCCCTACCCCCTCTCTGAGCCCACACCCTACATCTGCAATGCTGCCTCCAGCAGCTTTGTGTCAGTGGAGAGTTCCCCTCCACAAGGGCATTCTCCACTGGCCTCTTTAGCCACCAGCATCTGGTTCCAAGGCTGTAGTATAAGTTGAGAACATAAGTTCTGTCTACACTGTGATGTAACCAGGTTTCTCAACCAGGGCTGGCTCTGGCTTTTTTGCTGCCCTCAGCAAAAAAGCCTCCCGCCCCCCCAGCGGGGAGCGCGCCGGGGGGAGGGTGGCGAGCCCGGCCGCGGCCCCGCTCTCCCCGACCGGCCGGAGCACCAGGGGGAGGGCGGCGAGCCTGGCCGCGGTCCCACTCTCCCCGCGTGAGCGCCGCCCCCCTCCAGGTGCCGCCCCAAGCACATGCTTGGAGGGCTGGTGCCTGGAGCCGGCCCTGTTCTCAACTCAGCAGTTGCTAAGTGCAATAGGTCCTAGCTGCAGCTGGGTAGGACAAAGGACCATATCATACATTAAGATGAAAACTGTATCTTATCCTGTAACTAAACCTATAGCCAAGCTAGCTAACCATTGTGTAGTATTTCGGCTAGCGGTGCTTGTGATTTTCTCTTTAATTTCTTCCTTGTTACAAATTTTTGCTTTAACTTAAGATACTTGGACTTGAACATGGAGACTCTAAGCTGGGGGCCTCTTGTTGGAGGCCCTGGAAAATAGGACACTGACCTCTGAGGAAGCTGAGTCTGGAGCAGATGTAATGGTTTGAGCACCTGGCCAGAAGAATAAAGACGAGATCCTCTTTCCCAGGCAGAGATGGGTCAGCATGGTTATAGGGGGGTGCTTGGTAGAGTTCCAGTTACCCTAGGGATGGGTCTGAAAGAAATGGTTACATTTGATTAGTGAGGAAGTGTACACAAGGAATTGTTAAATAGAAACTTGATGTTATTGAGACATGCATGTCACAACACAGCCTCGTGCAGAGAAGTACTTTAGGGCAAGTCTACACTACAAAATTAAGTCAACCTAAGTTATGTCGACGTACAGCCATCCCGGTAATTGAATCTGTTTTCATGTCCACATTACGCTCCTTGTGTCGGCAGTGCACATCCTCACCTGGAGTGCTTGCACCAATTTAACTGCCAGTATGGGACACACTGGGACAGTTCCTGACAGGCAGTAACAGTCAATGTAAGCAACACAATGTCTACAATGACACTGCATCAACCTAACTACATTGACTTAAGCACTACACCTCTCGCGGAAGTGCAGTTATTAATTTGATGTAGTGGGCGAGTTACATCGGTGCGAACTACATTGTAGTATAGATGCTTATAGAGTTAGGTCATTGTAAGCTGCCTCTGTAGTGTAGACCAGGCCTCAGTGTATTAGAAGTTGAATTGTTAAGGTACGCGACTGAGCCAAACTTATCCCTATATGCTGTTTAAAAATCAAACTTTGGTGAGATCAAATACACAACGTAGTTGATAAAATTACATCAGAAATGTAAGATCTAAGCAATTTTTTTTTTATAATCCTTATCAAATCAGTGCAAACAACTTAAAATGTGAAACCATTTCTTTGAACAAGATGGTTGAGTGATTTGGCTATTCTGCAATAAAGGAGTTGGGAAAAGGTTCAATACACATTGCATTTGTCTTTTTAAAGTACATCTAGTGCTCAACATTTAAATGAGACCGAGCAGGTCTCCTTGCCATACCCGGTAAGTAGAACTCCCTATTGAATTGAACTTCAAATTATAAAGAGGGCAGATGTGGGGAAGGAATCATAAATACACTGCACCTACGATAGCCTTTTCCCCCACCCAAAAATTAGAGACATGCAGTGTGCTCATTGCCTTACCCAGCCCAGTGGGTAACTCTACCTCTGAATACAGTTAGCATGTCTTTGGTAACAATAGTTATTTCTTGGCCAATGACATCACAGAATCTCAGGGTTGGAAGGGACCTCAGGAAGTCATCTAGTCCAACCCCCTGCTCAAAGGGGGACTAATCCCCAGACCCCTAAATGGCCCCCCTCAAGGATTGAACTCACAACCCTGGGTTTAGCAGGCCAAGGCTCAAACCACTATAGCGAGGAGGGCTCTATGCCTTCTATGATAATCACTTGGTGCTGAGGCATTCAGAGCCTCAGAAGTGCACAAACACTGTCAGCCTAGTTCTACTAAAGCTACTGCATAAAAAGCTACTGTGGGATGAGACAAGTCACTTCAATATGAATCTTGCTCCAGGCTCCCAGAATGAGAAAGTTGCTTCCTACTGGTAAAGGAAATTAATCTTTGCCCTCCAGAGAGCTCATTCATTTCCCTTGCACATGTGCCTTAATGGTACTGCAGGACACAGGACATGAGGTTTCCAGTTTTAGGTTAAAATCAATAAAACTATCAAGGCAGACATGTAGGTGTCGTTACTTTGGAAAGAAGGGAGATAGCTGTATTATTTTGTATGAATATATGTACTGCAGTTTATCTCCTTGATATCATTCTGTCTGACTACACAGAGTCAAATGAAAGGGGTTGTTATGAATAGCCAACAGGAAATGACAGAATGGTGGAGATCAGACATCTGGGGTAAACACCTTCAAGGGAGTTAAGATAATATGGGTTAGGTTATTAATTGGGAAGATCTTTTCTGGGCACCAGCAACTTCATACAGTTGTTTTGCCAAGGCCACAGCCTAGATATCAAGAAGGACCTTGGCCTAGAGAGGAAGGGGGATGGGGAGCAGGGAGACACACACAGAAAGTTGTAGGGACTGTCTGTCTGTCTGTCCCAGGCCAGGAGTAGGGGTGTCTGGGCTAAGAAAAAAGAATAAATTTAGGTAAGCTCCAGACATTTAGGTCTTTTGTTATTTTACCCTTTTCTCTGCTTGCTATCTGCCTTTGGCTGAATAGATTTAAAATTTTTATTAAAGTTAATGTTTAAAATTAAATATACACAAGTTAAGAGGGAAGGTACTGTATGAACAGCTGGGGTCGGGCTTGAGTTATGAGGGATTACAGGTATTGGTTGCAAGGGTGAAGGGATACAGACATATCACATAACCAGCATAGACCCAGATTGGGGTGCGGGAGTTTTTAAAGTGTCAGTGGCTAAGTGGGCTTGGGTACACCACCCTGGTATATATAAAGAGTCCAAGTCAGTGTAGCGAATAAGTACATGGGTGGGGTGCGTCCCTTGGTTCATCAGGGAAGGAAGGTTATTTCCCTGGTCAGCAGTCTCGATTATTCAACCTGGTATTGGTGTCCTGTGATGTGTTTCGTATAGATGTCTCTGGATCACCTGATGGTGTTGGACACCAGGAGCCGTCTCATGTGTCGGGCGTAGCGCTAACTCTGCACGCTCTCAGTACCGGCTCGTTGTGGGGGTCCCAAGAGCCCAGGGCTCCCACGATCAGGGTGTGAATCTGAACCTTGTAGCCCTGGGCTCTCAGGGTGTCGGCCAGCGGGGTGTACTTCAACGCCTTCTGTGCTCAGGCCTCGTGGGAGGCCAGTGACCTGTTTTGAAGAACCTGTTTTTCAGTCACTTTAATCAGTTGTCATCACAGACTCCTAGAGGAAAGGGGCTCACACACGCCAAACAAAAGGGACTGTTGTACTACAGTTGGTATCCAGAGGGGCTGCAGCCCACACCACTTGTGAGGCATGTCTACACTGCAAGCAGGGGTGTGTGATTTTGGCACATGTAGACCATGCCTGAGCTAGCCATGTCTAGTTAGTTCAGGTACTAACAGCAGTGAAGTTGTGGCAGCACAGGCTGTACAAGCCCATTCAGGATCCTGGGTACTCACTTGGATAGTCAGCATGTGCTGAAGTCTGGGCTGCCGTAGCTTCACTGCTACTGCTACCCAGGTTAGCTAGATTCAGGCTAGCTCAGGTATGCCTACATGTGCCAAAATCACACCTCTGACCTCTGTAGATCTGCCCAAAGAGTGGTAGGACCGTATGGTGCCATGCAGAGAGGGGTGAAAGTACTGAAACCCCTCACCAGAGAGATGCACTTGAGAAGGCCTAAAAGGGGGCTAAAGCACAGCTCACCCTGTACGTGTGCTAGATCCAATATACAATGACCCACATTTAACTTCTAGCATGAGGAGTTGTTTGCAGAGGTGATTAACAGACCACCAAGATCCTGATGCTTGCTAGGAGCCACTCTCCTGGAGTGCAGGGCTTTGGAGGCTATGACAATCCATGTTAACTGGGAGCTTGGGCTTTTTTTTTTGTGGCGGCAGGGGAGGAGAGGGATTTTCAAAACAAAAAAATGTTTAAGCCCTACATATACACTGAGTTACAAAACACAAGGGACTGTACAATTGTCACTGTGTATGTAAATGACAAATTTATTAATACCTGAATAGTCACTTGGAGGTGACAGCAGAACAAATGGTGTTACAAACAAGTAATCCCTAGGCTCTAACAATTTGTACTGCAGCTAACCCGCTCTCCGGTCTGAGATTTGCATTTGTTAAGACACTTAATGTCCTTGAAGCAACTGATCAGATTTCAGATGCTATTTTAATAAAAATTCCATTCCGAATGTACAACCAAATGCATCATCTGTGACCACTGCAAGACAATTAATTTAATAATATAACTCTGGGAATTAGGTAAAAAAACATACCTCTTAAATAGTAAGATAAAACTCTAGCAGCATTTCAAAAAATTGAAAGTCCAGAGGGTGTGCTGACCTTAAAACCCCAAAAGCAACAATCTCTCAGCCCCAGAGCATAAAATGAAAGGATGGAGATCATTCTTAACCTGTCCCTAATGTTTGTACACTGTACAGTTAGCCAGACAAATGTTGAGACTCAGGGTTATAACTCATCTTTTCCAAAAATAACACACTAAGCAGCACTGACAAACATCCCCTGCTGGGTCCCATCAATCAATGGACTCTAGCTGAAGAGAACATTCTAACATTTTAGATAATCTAAATCTTGCTCTGGATCCTGAATGTGAACCAAACACACTCCAGAAACTGAATTTCATACAGCAGTGGTGGCAGCAGTTCCTGTACATCATCATCATCATGTTCCCATTACGCCTCTGGCATTTAGGGCAGCGACAAAGCTCCTCCACTCCTGTCTGTTTCTGGCAAGTCTTTCCATGGTTCCCAGCTGTGCCCCAGGTTTCTCAGCTCGGCTTCCACAGATCTTCGCCGTGTTGTTTTCGGGCGGCCTCTTTTTCGCTTGCCTTCAGGTGCCCATATTATTGCTACTCTGGTGATGGAATCAGTTTCCATCCTAAGCACATGACCGATCCGTCTCCAATGCCTCCTGGTAATGATGGTGCTCAGATCCTCTTGGCTGCACCGTGTCAATAGATCTTGGTTTGAGATTATTCTGGGCCAAAAGATATGGAGGATTTTTCTGAGGCAAGTTGTATGGAATGAAGACAGTTTGGCCATGTCATATTTTCTCATTCCCCAGCTGTCACGGAGTGTGGGGGACTCAGGGCCCTGCACCCCCGGCTTCCTGCGATTCACCATGACTCTCAGCCAGTCAGTAAAGCAGAAGGTTTATTTAGACGACAGGAATACAGTCCAAGACAGGTCCCGCAGGCACACACAACAGGACCCCCCTCAGTTGGGTCCATCCTGGGGTCTCAGGGCACCCCAGCCCCTTGGGAGGTCAGAGCCCCGTCTGCCTCCCAGCCATTCCACCAGCCAGCTCCTGAAACTCTCCCTTCAGCGACCCCTCCCACAGCCTTTGTTCAGTTTCCCAGGCAAAGGTGTCACCTGGCCTCTAACCCCTTCCTGGGTTCTCATGTTACATGCTCAGGTATTCTCCTTCGGTCAGTCTCCCATCCCCCAATGCAGACTATCCTAGCCACACTCCCCTGTCAGCATTCAAAGACCACAGTAAGAACAGTCCCAGTTCGTCACACCAGCATTCTGCACGATAAAGTAATGTTGAAAGTACGCAGCTCTGATAAATATTGAGTTTGGTTTTGGTGTTGTATTTTGATGATTTCCAGACTGTATTTAAGCTCCTGAAGGTGTTCCTGGCTTTATTGATTTTGTTCCGGATGTCCTGGCTTGTTCCACCATCCTGGCTGATGGTGCTGCCCAAGTATATAAGTGTTTCTACATTGGTGAGAACATGATCCTCTATGCGTACTGGTGATGGTGAGGCAATATTAAAGGTCATGATATCGGTCTTATTGCGGTTGATTTTCAGTCCAATTTGCTAGCTGAATGCGTTGAGTCAAGTTGTTTTTTCTTGTATATGGTGTTGGGTATGTGACAGGAGAGCGACATCATCTGCGAACTCCAGGTCTTCAAGGGATGAGAAGAGTGTCCATTTAATGCCTCTTGGCATGTCTTCTGTTGTACGCCGCATTACCCAGTCGATGGCAATGTTGAAGAGGACTGCAGACATGACACATCCCTGATGTACTCCTGTTTTGACTTCAAAACTGAGCTCACTGTGATCAAGACTGAATGTAAAGTAGACATAGAAGCTTTTGATGACGTTGATTATACAGAAAGGAATTCCATATGCCCGCAGAATGCGCCATAGGCTGGTCCTGTGAATGCTATCAAAAGCCTTCTCAAAGTCTATGAAATTTATGTCAAGTTGCCGTTGCCATTCTAAGCACTGTTCTATGATGTTTCATAGAGCAAAGATCTGGTCTGTGCATCCATGCCCTTTCCGAAAACCAGCTTGTTCTTTTCTGAGAACGCTGGACTATGCTCTTACACAATACTTTGCTTGGCACAGATAAAACTGTGATGCCACGCCAGTTATTACAATCACTGAGAGTTTCTTTCTTTGGTATCTTCACTATAACCCCAATGGTCCACTCATCTGGCACTTTTTCCCTTTCCCAGACTGATGAAAAATAGAGGGGCCAGGATAGATGCTGCTAATTTAGGATTTACCTTGAACAATTCTGCATTCAAGTTATCCTTGCCAGGAGCTTTCCCATTTTTTAAGGATTTGATGGCTTGAATGATCTCTTCCTTAGTTGGGGTGTCTGTGTTGATATCAAGATCTTCTTCTGCCTCCTTGATGTTTGCTTCCTCTTTAGGTGGCTCCCTATTTAGCAATTCTTTGAAATGCTCTGTCCAGCCCATTTCTTGTTCTTTTTTGGTTATTAGTAGGTGTCCTTGTTCGTTCCCGATGAGAGTATTTGTTGGTGTCTGCCATTTACCACTGATAAGCCGCGTCATTTTGTAGACGGTTCCTTGTTCACCATGAACAGCTGCATCCTCTGCTTGTATTGACAGATTACACTGGTCTACAATTTTTGAGAAGTCGTCTGCTTCAGAGATAAAATGTGCTATTTATTATGTATTTTGATGTGCTGAATTCAAATATGACAATTAAAACAACTGATTGGCTACTGTTTCTAAGATATTTAAGTTTTTATATTTTATGTCTATGTATATTGTGTAGATAGTAGAGTTTTAATCATAAATTGTAAACCTAGGTCTTTTCATGTGTTTATGGTTGCTTTACATGATAATATTTCACCTGTCCTGTTTATGTAACACTTTAAAAATCAGCAAAAGGGTTATATAAATAAAATTTATTATAAAACAAAAGGCAAAAAACTATTATGTACATAATTTAGTCCTATTCAGTGTCTACTCGGCGCTTCTTGGCTTGTCTCTTGTATTCATTAAATGGAGCATCTCTTGTCACTGTCCAGCAATCGTCTGCAAGCATTGATGGGCTCCATTTGCCCTGATAGCGTTTCTCCATTGTTGCAATGTCCTGGTGAAATCGCTCGCCGTGCTCGTCGCTCACTGCTCGCCGTGCTCGTCGCCACAAAGCTGCCACTGATGTTGGTCATAGTTTATGCACCTCAAAAGTTGTTTCATGTTGTCCTAGGTTTCCTTCATATGGACTGCATGACCAACTGGAATTGGTGGCAAAACATTGCCATTATGCAGTAAAACAGCTTTAAGACTCGTCTTCGATGAATCAATGAACAGTCTCCACTCATCTGGATCGTGAACGATGTTGAGGGCTGCCATCACACCATCGATGTTGTTGCAGGCTACAAGATCATCTTCCATGAAGAAGAATGGGACAAGGTCCTTCTGACGGTCACGGAACATGGAAACCCTAACATCACCTGCCAGGAGATTCCACTGCTGTAGTCTGGAGCCCAACAGCTCTGCCTTACTCTTGGGTAGTTCCAAATCCCTGACAAGGTCATTCAGTTCACCTTTTGTTATGAAGTGTGGTCAGGGCCGGCTCCAGGGTTTTGGCTGCCCCAAGCAGCCAAAAAAAAAAAAAAAAAAAAAAAGCCGCGATCGCGATCTGCAGCGGCAATTCGGCGGGAGGTCCTTTGCTCCCAGCGGGAGTGAGGGACCGTCTGCCAAATTGCCGCCGAATACCTGGACGTGCCGCCCCTCGCCGGAGCGGCCGCCCCAAGCACCTGCTTGTCAGCCTGGTGCCTGGGGCCGGCCCGGGTGTGGTTCAAAGGAGGAGGATGGGAAAAAATGTGGGTCCTGTGACATTGATGGTTCAGGACCAGAAGTTTCATCCTCTTCCTCGTCTGACTCAAGTGAGAATGATTCTGGTGCATCAGGAACCGGCAGTCCTTCTCCGTGGGGTACTGGATGTATGGCTGATGGAATGTTTGGATAATGCACAGTCCACTTTTTCTTCTTTGACACACCTTTCCCAACTGGAGGCACCATGCAGAAGTAACAATTGCTGGTATGATCTGTTGACTATCTCCAAATCACTGGCACTGCAAAAGGCATAGATTTCCTTTTCCTGTTCAACCACTGGCGAAGATTTGTTGCACAAATGTTGCAGCATATGTGTGGGGCCCACCTCTTGTCCTGATCTCCAATTTTGCAGCCAAAAGGTGATAGGCTTTCTTAACCATAGTGGTTATACTGCGCTTTTGTGATGCAAAAGTCACTTCACCACAAACATAGCAGAAGTTATCTGCACTGTTCACACAAGTATGAGGCATCTCTGCTCACTTTGGCTAAACAGAAATGTGTCCCTTTGCAAAATCAAACACTGACAAATAAGAGAGCACGACACTGTATGATTTCTAGAGCTGATCTAGGGCAATTTGTTCAGCAGAGTGCTGTAAGCTTCGTTATGATTGCATCATCCATGACTTCTAGGAATAACATGATGCAATTCATATCATGTATGACGTAATACCAGCTTCAGATTGCATCATTCATTGTTTTGCCTAAAAAGCAAGTACTGTCCAAACCCAGTCATAGATTTATTCATAGATCCAGTCAAAGATGTATTTTAGTCATTTCTGGTTTAAATTGAGATCCCTTCCCTTTATAACTCACTTATCCTCCACCATTCCCAAGTCAAGGGTCATATATACTGACCCAATAGCATATCTTGAAAACTAGAGCCAATCAACAATTTTAAGCATCATTTTCGTTCTTAGTGACCCAGAATTAGTAAAGTTTGACTACATTTATTTCAGAAGCATTTTGGCTGTAGAGCAGTGTTATCAATATAATGCCGTTTGTCTGCTCTCACAAGGTGTTTGACTTTGCCTTGCTCTACTGCTCGTGGTATTTGTCCTTTAGCTTCTGGGATTTTGTGTCTAAAACTATTTTCTTCAGGGCTCATCTGGTTTCTCTGGCGTTCCATGTGCTGGGTGTAATCCACTCCTTTCTTCTCTTCTGCCTGTAGCCTAGACAGGCTTCACTGCTCTGTTTACAAATTACTGTTACTTTGTCCCATTTCTTGTTGATCTCCTCATCTGCATTCCCCGCCTCTTCATCAAGGTCTGCAAGAGTTTGAAACCTGTTCTTTAACTGCAGAATGAAGACTCTGTATTTCAAGGGACTTTAGTTTGTCAATAACATAACTTCTATGTCCCTTTTTTGGTGGACCCACACTTCTCAGTTTTAGCTTGATGGAGGCTGTCACAAGATGGTGGTCGCTGCCAACATCTGCACCCCTTCTCACTTTCACATCTGTCAGTGAGCGTCACCATTTGCCATTGATCATGATATGGTCAATCTGGTTCTTATCTCTGTCATTTGGAGAACACCATGTCAGCTTGTGAATTTCACTATGTTGAAATAGGGTTCTGCGATGACTAGGTCATTCGTATTACAGAAATTAACAAGCCTTTCTCCGTTTTCATTCATGGTGCCACACCTATGTCTTCCCATTGCTCTGTCGTTGTTTGTGTTGTCCTTCCTGACCTTGGCATTCAGGTCTCTAATGAATTAGGTCGTGGTGTGGTACTCTCTCTAACTCTGCCTGTAGCGTAAAGTAGAATTTGTCCTTTACTTCTTCATCGCTGTCATTTGTCGGAGCATAGCACTGAATGAGGATGATATTATTATGTTTCCCTTTCAGTCTGGCTCTCATAAGTCTACTGCTGATAGATTTCCATTCAATCAGGGAATGCTCCACTACCTTCTTCAAAAGGATGGCAACACCCTCATGGTGTTGTCTATCATCCTGTCCAGAAAACAGCAAAGTTTCTCCAGAGGCTGTTGTTAATCTTCCTGATCCCATCCATCCGCTCTCGCTGACACCCAGGATGTGTAAGCTTAGCATCTCATCTTTGCTGTGACCTGAGCTAGCTTCCCTGTTTCATACATTGTCTGTACGTTCCAAAAAACAAGTTTGGTTTTTGTCTTGGTGTTGAGCACTTCAGTCTTCATGCCAGTGGCTTCCTTTCAGCTTTCCCCACTGGCAGTCATACGGGTCATTGACTCCCAATGGCTATCACACACAGAAATGGTCGATTTCTCCATTGCTGTTTCCATAACATATTTTGTTTTTTTATGGGACAGGGTTGTTAGCCTTGTGCCTAACCCCCAACCTGGAGGACCAGGGTGTCTGTTTTGTCTGGTTCCCTCCCCCACAGACCAATCTGGCATGGTTGAACCCTACCAGGAGCAAAAAGCCCCCACCGACACAGACTCTGGGGATCGTTAGAGCACGCAAACTATCCTGCCACGACAAGACACGGACACCAGAGGACAGAGGTCCTGTACACCTGCCTCCAAAATACCTAGTTGTTGCCCTACTCTTTACCTGACTCTAGAGCAGATCTCACAACAAATTTATTGGTGGCCTCCAAGTGCGGCCACCAACTCTCCCTTAATTAATTGTAGGGAAAAAAAGTAAATATTCACAGATTCACGTCCAAATCATTGTAATGTATATTTGTAGGGTTTTTTGGCAGAGTCAATAACAAAAATAATGCTGCCTCCCCTCCCCCATCCAGGACTTAGTGGGTCCTGGGGCTTGCTGCGAAAAATGGTATTTGTATATTTGTTAATATCACAGCATATTTAGTAGCTACCTGGGAGGCTATGGAAAGTGATAAGTGATATTAACGAACATAGAAGGATCACTTTTCACAGATAGCTAGTAAGTCTGCTGTGAAAAGTGATACTTGCATGTTTGTTAATATCACTTTTCTCAGCAAGCCCCAGGACCCATTAAGACCTGGATGGTGAGGGCCGAAGCGGTTAGGCTGCAGGGGCCAGAGGCAATGGGTGCGGAACAGGGGGGCCCCAGGGCAATGGGGGGGAATGGATGCAGGGCTGGGGAGACAGCAGGAGCCCAGGGTAATGGAGGGGGAAGGGGTGAATGCGAGGCCAGGAAGGCAGCAGGGTCCTGGGAGGGGGAGATGGATACAAGGGCATGGGAGGCAGCGGGGGCCGGGGCAATGGGGGTGGATGATGAGCCCCACTGTTGCGTGGCCAGAGCCAGGGCCTGGTGTCTGCGGCCATGCTGCCAGGGCCAAGGCTCAGTGCCCACAGCCAGAACCCGGAGCTAGGGACAGGAACTGCATGGCTGAACCCAGGGATCAGAGCCTGCTGCCAGGCAGCTGAAGCTATGGGTCAGCACCCAGGGCTAGTGCCTGCCGCCACACGGCCAGAGCCCGGAGCCGGGTGCCGGAGTCCAGGAGCGCGTGGCTGGAGCCAGGAGTCAGGGCCTGCTGCTATGTGGCTGGAAACAGCACCTGCTGCTGCGCGGCCAGGGCCAGGGGTCGGCACCATGTGGCAGGAGCCTGGGGACAGAGCTGTGGGTTGGCGCCTACTGCTGTGCAGCTGGAACAGGGGATCAGCACTAGGCCCACGTGGCTGGAAACTGGGGCCAGCACCTGCCACGGCATGGCCAGAACTGGGGGCCAGAAGCCGACTGAAGCTCTGCGGCTGGGGGTCAGTACCTGCTGCCCTGCAACCAGAGCCAGGGGTTAGTGCCCAAAGTTGGTTGGAGCCTGCTGCCGTGCGGCTGGGCTGGGGGTCAATGCCTGTGGCCAGCGCCTGCCACTGCGCGGCCGGAGCTCGGGACTGGAGCTGGGAGCCAGCACCTGATGTCACGCAGCTGGAACCAGGGGCCGGAGGCTGAAGCCCCGCAGCTGGAGGCCGGGGCCATGTGGCCAGAGCCAGGGGAGGGGGGGTGTCAGTACCCGCTGCCCCACGGTCCGAGCCTGGGGCCGGAGCCAGGTTCCTGAATTCCCACTACTGGAGCCTGCCGCCCAACCCCCGCTTCCTCCAAGGTGTGTCAAGAACTCACCTTGCTCCTCCAGTATTGTGCCCCAACTCTCTCCAGAGGCAGTGCAGGGCTACGCATCCAGGAGCAACAAAGAGGGAGGGGGAGGGGCCGATGCTTTGCTTCCCCTTAGAGTACATGGAATGAACAGCTCTTCCACCACCACCCTAAGAGACACATCTTTGTTAATCACCTCTGAACACAGCTGCATGGAGACTCAGGCTCCAGTGTGGTATTTGGATGGCACGTGCAGAGCTTCACACACTCCTGTACAATTTCCTGTCTCATGTAGCAATCACCAGACCCCTGTTGCATTAAGTAAGGGGTCTTTAGGCTTGGATCTTCCCTTTCAGTGGTGAGACAACACTGCCTCTCTGTGGCCAAATATGTAACTGTATAAAAAAGCCAGTTACCTTTTCCGTAACTGGTGTTCTTTGAGATGTGTTACTCATGGCCATTCCACAGCAGGTGTGCGTGCTCGCCATGTGCACTGGTGCCGGATGTTTTTCCCCTAGCAGTACCCATAGGGGAGCACCCATAGCGACCCCTGGAGTGGTGCCTCCATGGTTTTGGGGACCCCCGCCCTCAGTTCCTTCTTGCCAGACAACCCCGACAGAGGGGAAGGAGGCCGGGATGTGGAATGGACATGAGCAACGCATCTCTAAGAACACCAGTTACGGAAAAGGTAACTGGCTTTTCTTCTTCGAGTGATTGCTCATGTGCATTCCACAATAGGTGATTCCAAGCTGTATCTGTCAGAGGTGGGTAGGAGTTCACAGACACTTGGGATGGAGCACAGACCTGCCAAACCCTGCGTCCTCCTTGGTTTGGGAGACGATCGCATTATGCGAGGTGAACGTGTGAACCGAAGACCATGTGGTAGCCCTACAACTGTCCTGAATGGGGACATGGGCCAAAAAGGCAGCCGACGAGGCTTGCCCCCTAGTCGAGTGTGCCCTCACAATTGGCGGCGGGGGGACTCCCATCAGGTTGTAACAGGTACGAATACACGAGGTGATCCAGTTGGAGAGCCGCTGAGTGGAGATCAGCCGGCCTCTCATGCGTTCGGCTGAGGACTTCCTGAATGGCTTTGTACGTTCCAGGTAAAAGGCCAGAGCCCGTCTCACGTCCAGCGTGTGGAGGCGGCGCTCCTCACTGGACGCATGGGGCTTGGGGCAAAGGACCGGCAGGAAAATGTCCTGACCCATGTGGTAGTTGGAGACCACCTTCGGGAGGAACGAAGGATGTGGGCGGAGCTGGACCTTATCCTCCTGGAACACAGTGTACAGGGGTTCAGAGGTCAGGGCCCTGAGCTCCAAGACACGTCTAGCTGACGTGATCGCCAACAGGAAGGCCACCTTCCACGAGAGGTGCGACCAGGAGCATGTAGCTAGTGGCTCAAACGGCGGACCCATCAGCCGGGCCAGTACCAAGTTCAGGTCCCACTGCGGGACTGGGGGCCTAATGTACCGGAAGAGACGATCCAATCCCTTAAGGAATCAGCCAGTCATGGCATGGGAGAACTCTATGTGGCCCTGCACTGGTGGGTGGAAGGCCGATATGGCCGCCAAGTGCACCTTGATGGACCAGGGCGCCAGGCCCTGGGCTCTAAGGTGAAGGAGGTAGTCCAAAACGAGCTGGATTGGGGTAGCCATGGGGGAAACCCCCCGCTCATCTGCCCATCGGGAGAACCAAGACCACTTTCCCAAGTAGGCTCGGCGCATGGAGGGTCGCCTGCTTTCCAAGAGGACGCGCTGAACCTTTCCTTCTGGCCTAACCATTGAGCAGCCATGCCATGAGGTGGAGTTCCGCTAGGTTGGGGGGAGGAGGTGGCCCTGGCTTGTGAGGGTCCCATACCAATGCTGCCTGGGCCATGCCAGGGCAATCAGGAGGACCTGGGCCCCGTCTGTCTTTATCTTTTCCAGGACCTTGCTGATCAGCGGGAACAGGGAGAAGGCATAAAGAAACTGGCCTGACCAGGATAGGAGGAAGACATCAGAGATAGCGCCCCATCCCAGCCCCTCGCCTGGAGCAGAACCGGGGACATCGATGGGTCTGCCAAGTCGTGAACAGGTCCACCTGGGGAGTTACCCACTCCAGGAAAAATCTTTGCACCACCTCTGGCTGAAGAGACCACTCGTGCTGAGAGAAGAAGTCCCTGCTCAAGTGATCCGCCCATGAGTTCCGGGCGCTTGCTAGGTGGTAGGCCTGTAGGCAAATGTCGTGGCCTATACAGAAGTCCCACAGCTTGAGGGCTTCCAAGCAGAGGATCGGGCCCCACCTTGCCTGTTGATGTAAAACATCGAGGCCGTGTTGTCCCTGAGAACCCTGACCACCCTCCCTTCAGGCGTGAGTGGAAGGCCACTCCTGAGCTCCTTGACGTTTATGTGGAGGGCCAGGTCCTCTGCAGACCACAGAACTTGGGTCTGAACATCTCCCACATGGGCTCCACACCCAGGTCTGATGGGTCAGACACCAGTTCCATCGACGGGGGCCTGCCTCTGAACGGGACCCTACGGAACATGTTCCCCGGGGAGGACCATAATTGTAAGGAGGCAATCACAGGCTCGGGCACAGTGAGGACCTTGTCCATCCTGACTGGGAGAACACCGAGGACAACCAGAGCTGGAGGGGCCTCATCCTGGGTCTGGCATGGCGAACCACATATGTGCACGCCGGCATGTGACCCAAGAGCTGGAGAAAAACAAGGAATCTGGTGGCACCTTAAAGACTAACAGATTTATTTGGGCATAAGCTTTCGTGAGTAAAAACCTCACTTCTTCAGATGCATAGAGTGAAAGTTACAGATGCAGGCATTATATACTGACACATGGAGAGCAGGGAGTTACTTCGCAAGTGGAGAACCAGTGTTGACAGGGCCAATTCAATCAGGGTGGATGTAGTCCACTCCCAATAGTAGATGAGGAGGTGTCAATTCCAGGAGAGGAAAAGCTGCTTCTGTAATGAGCCAGCCACTCCCAGTCCCTATTCAAGCCTAGATCAATGGTGTTGAATTTGCAAATGAATTTTAGTTCTGCTGTTTCTCTTTGAAGTCTGTTTCTGAAGTTTTTTTGTTCAATGATAGTGACTTTTAAATCTGTAATAGAATGACCAGGGAGATTGAAGTGTTCACTTACTGGCTTATGTATGTTACCATTCCTGATGTCCGATTTGTGTCCATTTATTCTTTTGCGGAGGGACTGTCCAGTTTGGCCAATGTACATGGCAGAGGGGCATTGCTGGCACATGATGGCATATATGACATTAGTGGATGTGCAGGTGAATGAGCCCTTGATGGTGTGGTTGATGTGGTTGGGTCCTCTGATGCTGTTGCCAGAGTAGATATGGGGACAGAGTAGCCAACGAGGTTTGCTACAGGGATAGGTTCCTGGGTTGGTGTTTCTGTGGTGTGGTGTGTAGTTGCTGGTGAGTATTTGCTTCAGGTTGGGGGGTTGTCTGTAAGCGAGGACTGGCCTGCCTCCCAAGGTCTGTGAGAGTGAGGGATCATTTTCCAGGATAGGTTGTAGATCGTGGATAATGCGCTGGAGAGGTTTTAGCTGGGGGCTGTATGTGATGGCCAGTGGTGTTCTGTTATTGTCCTTGTTGGGCCTGTTCTGTAGTAGGTGATTTCTGGGTACCCGTCTTGCTCTGTCAATCTGTTTCCTCACTTCCCCAGGTGGGTATTGTAGTTTTACGAATGCTTGATAAAGATCTTGTAGGTGTTTGTCTCTGTCTGAGGGGTTGGAGCAAATTCGGTTGTATCTGTAGACAATGGATCGTGTGATGTGTCTTGGATGGAAGCTGGAGGCATGTAGGTACGTATAGCGGTCAGTAGGTTTCCGGTATAGGGTGGTGTTTATGTGACCATCACTTATTTGTACTGTAGTGTCCAGGAAGTGGATCTCTTGTGTGGACTGGTCCAGGCTGAGGTTGATGGTGGGGTGGAGATTGTTGAAGTCCAGGTGGAATTCTTCAAGGGCCTCCTTTCCGTGGGTCCATATGATGAAGATGTCATCAATGTAGCGCAAGTAGAGGAGGGGCACTAGGGGACGAGAGCTGAGGAAGCGTTGTTCTAAGTCAGCCATAAAAATGTTGGCATACTGTGGGGCCATGCGGGTACCCATAGCAGTGCCACTGACTTGAAGGTATAAGTTGTCCCCAAATCTGAAGTGGTTGTGGGTGAGGACAAAGTCACAAAGCTCAGCCACCAGGCTTGCTGTGGCTTCATCAGGGATACTGTTCCTGACAGCTTGTAGTCCATCCTCATGTGGAATATTGGTATAAAGTGCTTCTACATCCATGGTGGCCAGGATGGTGTTTTCAGGAAGAACATCAATGCATTGTAGTTTCCTCAGGAAGTCGGTGGTGTCTCGAAGATAGCTGGGAGTGCTGGTAGCATAGGGTCTGAGGAGAGAGTCCAAATAGCCAGATAATCCTGCTGTAAGAGTGCCAATGCCTGAGATGATTGGGCATCCAGGGTTTCCGGGTTTATGGATCTTGGGTAGCAGATAGAATACCCCTGGTCGGGGTTCTGGGGGTGTGTCCATGTAGATTTGTTCCCGTACTGTAGCTGGGAATTTCTTGAGCAGATGGTGTAGTTTCTTTTGGTATTCCTCAGCGGGATCAGAGGATAGCGGCCTGTAGAATGTGGTCTTGGAGAGTTGCCTGGCAGCCTCCTGTTCATAATCTGACCTGTTCATTATGACTACAGCACCTCCTTTGTCAGCCCCTTTGATGATAATGTCAGAGTTGTTTCTGAGGCTGTGGATGGCATTGCGTTCTGTACAGCTGAGGTTATGGGACAAGTGAGGTTGTTTGTCCACAATTTCAGCCTGTGCACGTCTGCGGAAACACTCTATGTAGAGGTCCAGTCTGTCATTTCGACCGTCAGGAGGAGTCCACGCAGAGTTCTTCTTCTTGTAGTGTTGGTAGGAGGGTTCCTGTGGGTCAGTGCACTGTTCAGTGGTGCGTTGAAAATATTCCTTGAATCGAAGACGACAAAAGTAGGCTTCCAGATCACCGCAGAACTGTATCATGTTCGTGGGGATGGTGGGACAGAAAGAGAGTCCCCGAGATAGGACAGATTCTTCTGCTGGGCTAAGTGTGTGGTTGGAAAGATTGACAATGTTGTTAGATGAGTTGAGGGTACCATTGTTATAGCTCCCAGTGGCAGGTATTAGTTTAGATAGCTTACTGTCCTTTTTCCTCTGTAGAGAAGTGAAGTGTGCATTGTAAATGGCTTGTCTCATTTTTGTAAAGTCCAGCCACGTGGAAGTTTGTGTGGAAGGTTGGTATTGTATGAGAGTCTCCAGTTCTGAGAGCTCATTCTTGATCTTCTCCTGTCTGCTGTACAGGATGCTGATCAGGTGGTTCCTCAGTTTCTTTGAGAGTGTGTGGCACAGTCTCTCACCATACTCAGTGTAGTATGTTGATTGCAATGGATTTTTTACCTTCAGTCCTTTTGGTATGATGTCCATCTGTTTGCATTTGGAGAGGAAGATGATGTCTGTCTGTATCTGTGCAAGTTTTTTGTCGAGGTTGATGGATTTCCACTCCATACGGCTAAATTTCACTCTATGCATCCGAAGAAGTGAGGTTTTTACTCACGAAAGCTTATGCCCAAATAAATCTGTTAGTCTTTAAGGTGCCACCAGACTCCTTGTTGTTTTTGTAGATACAGACTAACACGGCTACCCCCTGATACTTTACACCATGCAAAGAGCTAGAGACATGCTCTGGCTGTTGTCACTGGAAACTTTGTGACTGTGTCGATGAGCCCTTTCAGGGTCTCGAACCTGTCTGGTGGGAGGGAGGCTCTGGCCGACATGGCGTCTAGGACTGCCAAAATAAACTCTATGCGCTGTACCGGGACTAATGTGGACTTGGTGTCGTTCACCAACAGGCCCAGAGTGGTGCACGTGGACAGAAGGAGCGCCACATGATCCTGCACCTGTGACCGGGAGCTGCCCTTGACCAGCCAGTCGTCCAGATAGGGGAAGATCTGGACCCCACGGCACCTGAGGTAGGCCGCCACCACAGACATACACTTTGTAAATACCCTGGGGGCAATGGACAGGCCAAATGGGAGGACCGTGAATTGGTAGTGCTCCTGCCCAACCATGAAACGGTGGAAGCGTCTGTGCCCCTCGAATATATGGATGTGGAAGTACGTGTCCTGCAGATTGAGGGCGGCGTACCAGCCCCCGGGATCCAGGGAGGGAATGATGGAGGCCAGGGAGACCATGCGGAACTTGAGCTTCATCATGTGCTGGTTCAGACCTTGCAGGTCCAGGATGAGCCTGAGTGCCCCTTTGGTCTTCGGGATAAGGAAATGGCGGGAGTAGTACCCCCTGCGTTTGAACTCCACTGGCACCACTTCCACCGCTCCTAGGCCAAGGAGCCGCCCCACCTCCTGTTCGAGCAGGGCCTCGTGAGAGGGGTCCCCCAGGATGGACTGGGACAGAGGGTGGTTGGGTGGGGTAGAGGTAAACTGGAGGGTGTAGCCCCAGGAGATGGTGCTGAGGACCCATCAATCTGAGGTCAGCCGCGACCACTCCAGGAGAAAAGCACACAACCAGTTGGAGAAGGGAAGCTTTACTGCAGGTGGATCCCTGATGTGAACTGGTAAATCGCCCCCGGGCGTCCTGTCAAAACTGCCATTTCCCTGCCTGTTTGCCCTTGGAGGACCCAGGCTAGGGGGCAGACCGGGACTGCCTCTGCAAATTTTTTTATAGTCCCGCGAATTTTTATAAGGGGGCTCGTATTTAGACTGGGTGGCCTGGGTGGGAGCCTGCTATGGCTTAAACTTAGGTCTAGCTAGAGCCGGAACATAGAGGCCAAGAGTCTTAAGTGTAGTGCGGGAGGCTTTCAGGCCATGCAGTTTTATGTCTGTCTGTTCTGCAAACAGAGCCTTGCCGTCAAATGGGAGGTCCTGCAAGGAGTCCGCGCCTCACTGGACAGCCCAGACAGATGGAGCCACGACACCCTTCTCATGGACACCGCAGAGGCCATGGACCACGTGGCTGTGTCCACCACATCCAATGCTGCCTGCAAGGTTGTCCTGGCAGCAGCTCTACCCTCCTCCACCAGAGCTTTGAACTCCTTCCTGTCACACTCCTGGAGGGAGTCCTCGAAACGGGGCAGAGACAGGGCTAATGCTTCCATTTAGGCAATCTAGGCGGTTGCCTAGGGTGCCAGGATTTGGGGGGATGGCATTTTGCCACCCTTGGCGGTGGGGGGTCCTTCTGCGCTCCGGGTCTTCAGCGGCAATTCTGCGGCGGGTCCTTCACTCGCTCTGGGACCCGCCGCTGAAGTGCCCCGAAGACTGGGAGCGCGGAAGGACCCCCCCGCCGCAGAATTGCCGACGACGACTGGGAGCACGGAAGGACCCAATATTATAGGGGCCAAAAACCCTGGCGCCATTCCTGGGCAGAGAGCCCCACAGATTTAACTCATACTGGCCCAGGAGAGCCTGATGGCTCACCACCCATAACTGGAAATTCGAGGACGAATAAATTTTTCTCCCAAATGAATCCAGCCTCCTTGAGTCTTTATTTTTCAGAGTAGGGACTGGGTGGCCCTGCCACTCCCTGTGGTTGACCGACTTGACCACGAGGCAGTTGGGGCAGGGTGGGTGTATGTATAGGTATTCATGCCCCTTGGCAGGAACAAAATACTTGCATTCCGCTCTCTTAGAGATGGGGGGCAATGAGGCTGGGGTTTGCCACAAGGCATTTGAAATTTTTGCCACACCTTCGTGGAGTGGAAAGGCCACCCTGCCCGGTACCGAGGTGGACAGGACGTTAAAGAGGGAGTCCGAGGGCTCCTCCACCTCTTCTGCCTGAAGGTTGAGGTTTGATGCCACCCTTTTCAATAGTTCCTGGTGGGCTTTAGAGTCCTCCTGCGGGACGGAGGGAGGAGGGACCATAATTGCCTCATCAGGGGAGGGTGAAAAGGCGGGTGCGGTACTTTGCGTGTCCACCGGCACTGGAGGATCCACCCCCTGGTTGCTCTCCGGGCACAGCGCCGAAGATGTATGTCCCACCGACTCCTTCCTCGGAGGCTGGGAGAGGGAGGCCTACAGCTGTTCCAAGGCTCTGGCCACTGAGCGAGCCCCCACTGGGGGCTGTGTCGGGGCCATGGTGGCCACTTGTACCATTGTGCCGGTGCCACCGCACCTGCTGTGGCACCAGCAAAGCCAGCTGTTCGGCCTGGCTAGCCTGTCCCATTGATGAACGACTACGAAGGGAGGCCGGGCTGACCTATGACCTGCCGCTGTTCCTGGACCAGGAGGAGCAGTAGTGCCAGGAGTGGTGCCAACCACGAGATCGTGATCCTGATGTGGAAGAATCGTACTGCCAGTAGCAGCTGCTATGTGATTGCCTCTGGCGGGCAGATCCGCGATGGCAAGGTGCCGGCGATCGACACCCAGGGTAACGGGAGCAGTGCCGGGGCGGGGTCCTGGAGTGAGACGACGAACGGGAGCTGTGTCAACATTCGTGTCACAACTGGCTACGATAGACCCTCAGAGACGAGGACCTTTGGCGTCGTCTGCCTCGGTCCCATCGGTGTCCACTCCTCGAGGTGGAGCGGTGCCTGCAGTCTCTGTCAGTCGGAACCCAGCTAGACAACTTGATGGTGGTCAACGGTGACTGTGTGGACTATGCATGGGACAGTTGCTGAGTGGCGAATGGCATCGGGAACATTCCCTCAACCATGACCGGTACCGAGTCAGGGACGACTGCGGAGATCCCAGAGTTCAGCTTGCCTCTGGACCGTGGGGCCAACATTGGCGGTGCTCCTGGTACCGGCATGGACATAACATCCCGGGCTGCTTGCAGAGCCTCTGGCATGGAGGACATCCGGACATCCAGGGAAGCCTGCTCCGAATGGGCAGGGCTACTCCGCTTGACCTGAGTCGGAGGCCTAGAGGCTGATGGGGACCGAGGACTACCCAACATACGTCTAGCCTCTCCCCCAGTCTTGCTCCAGTGCCGCGGCGGCGAAGGCCTCTTCTTAGCCTTCTTGGTGTGCCCAGTGGACAGGGAGCGGTGCCGACTGGTAGATGGCACCGGGGGGGTCCCTGTGCACTGAAAGCGTGGCACCCGGTGCCGACTTGGAGCGGCGCGCTGGAGTCAGGGTCAATGCCGACTCCATCAGGATGGCCCGGAGCCGAATGTCTCTCTCGGTCCGAGGCTTGAAAGACTTGCAAATCTTACAGCGATCACTGAGATGGGTTTCACCCAAACAGTGTAAACAGTCCGTGTGCGGATCACTCACTGGCATCGGGAGCCTACAAGTGTGGCACTACTTACAACCCAGGGCACGGGTCATGCTCCGGCCTGGCTGCACTAAACTAATCTAATCAACTACTTAACTACAGGTAGTTGATTAGATTAACTGTAAGTAGTTAAATACAGGTAGTTAAGTAGTTGATTAGAACAAACAAACAAGGGTTCTGGAGGAGAACTGCAGCAGAACTGGAACAGAGCAGTTCCGAAGCACTTTCACTGGCGGTAAGAAGGAACTGAGGGTGGGGGGAGTGCGCAGCACCCCTTATATCGCGCCATGGAGGCGCCACTCTAGGGGTTGCTAGGGACGCTCCCCTACGGGTACTGCTAGGGGAAAAACTTGCAGCACTAGTGCATGTGGCAAGCACGCACACCTATTGTGGAATGCACATGAGCAATCACTCGAAGAAGCGCCGCCCAGCACCCGTCCCGTACCCCTGTCCCCTCACACACCCAAACTCTGCTGCTGCTGGGGGGAGGGGAGGGGGAGGGAAGAAACGGTGGCCTGCGACTTCCCCAGCAGTGGCCGGTGTGACTGGAGCAGGGGTTGCCTGAGCTGCCCCTGAGCCAGGTGCACTGGCCGCTGCAGAAGTCACTGAGGTCACGGAATACATTACTTCTGTGACAAACTCGCACCCATAATAGCGCACAATATTATATGGGCTTTTTTATTTTGTTCTTGAAGCTGTGAGATACAGCCAATGGTTTTGATCCCTGCTCTGTCCCGAATCTGCAGTATTATTTAATTTTCAAAGAAAAGGCAATAAGAAAAACTTATAAAACAACTGTGCACCACACCGGTGTGACTAGAACAGGGCTGTCCCTAAATAACCAAGAGATGCTCAGAGAATACTTCAGTCTCCCAGAGAGTTCAATAAAATAATCCCTTCTCTGACTTAAAATATGGAAGACAAAAATAATAACAAAAGGAATAGAAGTTTGTGTGATGGAAAGTGACTAGGTATGTAGTAAGCCTGGGGTGCTGAAATGAACTAGCTGCCCTAATGGAGGAACATTACTCAGGCCCCTAAGTAGGTTAGATTTGCAGAACTAGCAGATGAGTTCTCCACCTTTGGGAGAGATGAAGAGAGTTTTCAGCGTTAAACCTGAGTCCGTTTGGTTTGTTCCCAAAGAGCCACAGCTGCACCATCAACATTGAGAATAAGGAGAAAGGTTGCAAGTAAGAACTGAGCTTTAACTTCCCCACCAACATTGTCAAATGGTAAATGTTAAGGCATGGTTACTGCAGAGGATAGAAATGCACAGATCTCCTGTTTCCAAACCCCACTGAAACCGGATGTGAAGACTGTGGTGACCTAGGCCATTCTACACTGATGTGGTTGTGGTAATAAAGTCATTGGCTCAAACTCTGAAATTTGATGGTCCATTCAGGGTAAGAGAAATCTGAGGTACAAAGGTAGTTTTAACTCTCTTAACACCCAGTACTCCTGCCCAAGAGAAAACTGTATTGATTGTTATGGAGCAATACCTGATGCTCCATATGTTTTCATACCAGAAAAACTAAGTTTAATGTTTTTCTTCTAAATTTAAGAGCACCAGTGTGCTCCTTGCAAAGACTCTCAGTGGAAAAGAAAGCAAGAGGAGGCTTATGACAAGCTCCTTTATGAAAGGTTTCTTGGTGTTTCTGTTGAACCTCAAATATTTCACCTACAAAGGACAGCAAGAAAAATAAATTAGGAAGTGTATTAGCAAATGCTCCCATGCAAAACTCTAAACTTTATTCACCTTTATTTATATATTTAACATTTCTAAAGTATTTACTTCTTGCTTTGACAAAAATGAAAAATATAGGAGCACTTTACTCCTCCTTAGGAGAGAAGGGTTATATATACAACTATGGAGAGATATCGGTTCCCCCTTTACATACAAAGAAAAATAATATTAATAAAAAAGTGCTTCATTGATCATAAAAGACTAAGAGCTGCAAGCATTCATTCACACTATATATCACATACCCAAAAAACCCGTATCATAACCTCTTGGCACCTGTCATTAGGAACTGCAGAATCTGACTTATTCCGGACTCTGCACCACAAAACCACACAATGTTAGTGTGTAGAACTACACCATGTCCACTAAGGTCGAGCTTCTAATCACTAGCCTCAAAGGAAAAACCAGAGAGATAGGAGCTGGTTTCTGTTCCAACCTTCTCAGCTGTACCTGGAACTGTAACCACTGTAGCAGTTCTAGTCAGGATTTTTACTGCATTTTCCCAGGAATAATTCATTTTCGATAAAACTCGAATTGGAGACCCTAGATTTTTCTTTGCTTTTCCCCTGATGATGATTTCCAAGTGTTTCAAAACATGTACCAGGGAGGAGCCCAAAGAGCATTGTTACCAGACATCCTGCCCTCTAGGCACATGGGCTCCTATGCTAAACCAGCATCTTGGAACATTCATTTTCATCTTGTAAATCTTCAGCTTACACTACAGCAGTGTATGCGCCTTTCACAAGCAGTGTGAAAAGTTCAGACATCAAAAATAAAATACTTTGACATGTCTTTCCCCTAAGGTTCTACCAGCTATTCGGAGATGCTTCTCTCTTTATGAAGTTCACTCTAGGAGGTGTCATTTTGATGTTCTACTGAAGGCAAGTACCCCTCTAGCCCAAGACCCATTATAATTCCTTGCACCTTTGTACTCAGAAACTTTTACATACTCCAAGGGAATCTGTTCTACTTGAGCATGTCAGAAGTAGAAGCTGTCACAGCTTAGCCTAGATAATATATTATACATTATAATGTACATTTCTTCCTTCTCCAAACTGCATTAAGCATACTGTATCAAAAGGAAAAGGGTGTGTGAGAGTACCAAATGGTCTCATTAAGAAATAGATATTCCAAAGGCTCACAATTTAATGAGGTGGTTTTAAAAGTAGCTTTCAAATTGGGGGGAGGGGAGGATCCATGATTTGTTTTGGTTCTTGATTATATGCTTGTTCAGGATTATCAAGTCTACAGTATACAGATCACAGAATGAAAAGGAGGAAATGTTCCACAGACATGACAAGCATCAATGTACTTATTTTCACTGACTGGTAGCCTCAGGCCAGTGAAATTTTACTCAGCAAGATATCACAGCCATTCTATAGTTGCTTTGAAATCTCTCATTAAAGTGTGAGTCTGATCATGAGTATGACATTCAGTCTATGTTTGAATGCACCACAGTGAGTGCCCGATCAATGAACCAGCTCTGTATTCTGGATAAACTATTCTAAAAAAATGGGACAAGGGTAGTAGTTTAAAGGTCTACTAATTTCTCTGACACAGTTTTCTTTATGATGAGTTACATTTACAGAACCTTACATAGAAGCACCTGTGTAAAACCAGTCCTGAACAGGAAGCCATTCAATGCCCTTCCCTTTCACTTCCCTTAAACAAGCACATACTTTCCTTAGCCAAAGGTGTCCAGGTGTTTCCACTCAAAGCCACAGCCGGCTTGGCTAATGGCAATAAAAGATGTGGATTACATATGTAAATACAGAGCCGCTGAGTATGGTAATCTGTGATTGATTCCCCTTTTATGCAGTGAGGCTAACTAAACCCACTCTAAGAACAGAGGAAGAGTCCTCTCTTGGGAAAGAGATTCCCATTTTTTCTAGCAGCAACAGTTTCCCAAACAGCAGTTTCTTGTTTGGAAGTAACAGGAGTGACTGAAAGCACTAGCACTGACACGACAGGTATTCACACTCCGCACGCTGTCTCTGGACTGATTCCCCTCCTCTCCTTTCCTCCATAAAATTGAGAAGTCTGTCTGCAGCACAGTTCAATGGTGGTGCAGCTAGAAGAATGAGGGAGACCTGGTCCTGGGCCCAGCCCCTTTCCCACCTCCCCAGTCTTCCAGAAAAACAAAAAAAACAAAAAAACAAACAAAAAAAAATACATACATACATACATACATATATATATATATATATATATATATACACACACACACACACACACACACACACACACACCCCAACAGGATAAAAAGGAAAGGGGGGAATAGCTGGAAAAGAAGAATTCCACAATCCAGTGGTACGTCCTAGAGTTCTGTCCCTCTGAGCAGTGATCCATGCCCAAACTCCAAAGTGCACGGCTTCTCCAGTCCTACCAGCCTCTGTCCACCAAGCATGTCTGTTTAGGAGAAGAGTCAACATGGTCTTTTTCACCCTTCCTTCTAGGCTGGAGCTTCAATTTGAAGAGGCAGCGATGGGTTTATCCAGTTCAAGGTCAAGGCTGGAACTACTGGGATGCAAGCTGCTGTAGCAAGATTTGCAGACTCTGCTGGGTTCAAAGAGCTGTTGACTGGGAACTGGCACCTTCTGGTTACAGCAACTGGAGCAAAACACATTCCCACAATTCCTTGGATCAAGAACAGAAAGAGAGGAGAGAAATGGAAGAAAAAACAATTAGAAGCAATTTGATTTAGCGCGACAAGTTTTAATATTACAGTGTGCCTCTGCAGGTGAACGAAGTGCTAGTGAAAGGGGTCAGACTGATAGCCCTGGAGACTGCAGGTATTCTCTAGACAACAGAGCAGAGGCAGAGACAGGGCAAGCTTCCCCTTCCAACCACACCCCTGTGTTTCACCACTGATGGGACCACCTCTAAAGCAGATAAGAGATTGAGTCTCCCATTTGTGATTCAATCACTGGCCTCTACTAAGACTTAGGTGCTTTTGAAATTTTACCCCAAGTGACTTGGGCAGCTATGTCCCATTTTCAGTGGGACTCACAGGTGTTTAAGGCTACAGTTGCACTAGAGGGTTTACAGTGGCAGAGCTGCACTGATGCAGCTTGCAACGTTGTAAGCTCCCTAATGTAACCCACAAACAGTGCTGTCTACACTGATGCTTAGGTCGGTGTCACTTACATCGCTTGGGGGGGAGAAGGGGGGAGAAAGGGGGTGCTTTTTCCACACCCCTGAGTGATATAAGTTACACCGCAGTACGTGCTAGTGTAGATATAGCCTAAGTCATGTGACTTTGAAAATTTTATCCTCATGTTCAATTGTGGGGTGCACTAGGAACTGGACTGAGACCCCCAACTCAGTGGAAGTAGGTCAAAGAGCTGTTGGATGGTGAAGCTTCTGTTTACTACCAATCTTGTCCATATTTGAAACAGTGACCTAAAGGCTCCATGTCCCCATAATCCTCTAACACTACAGTATTCCTTTTTGGGAAGTGAGAGTACAAAGGGGTAACTAAGCCTTTTTTCTTGTTTCTTACACGTATATGCTTTGAAAGATTTAAAAATGGGCCAGAGAAAATACGATAAAACTTTAACAAATGTAGTCTACCCACTACCTCCAAGATCCAATAAAGGTCTGTGCTGCGATGGTTGTAGCTCAGTGGAACCATAGCGGCATCATACTTCCGCACACAGAAAATGTGAAAATCAACCAGAACCATGCAAAGCCATGGGATGAGCAGCCATGTATTCCATGCTTAGAAAGTGACACTAACAGTGCAGCAGAACAAGCAGTCTTATACACATTCCTGTCAGGTGTCAGTTGGCGGAGGCATGCTGGCTCATGCACCTCAGGGGAGTCATGGATAAATTTGGAATCTTGAAAATGATTAAATTTTTCACCCCCACCCGCCCAAATCCTGGCTCTGATCATTCTAAGCTGATGAGCACTATAGTTCACACCCCTGCCCTCCAAACTAGGCAGGCATTATTAAGACGTTAACACTGTACTTCAGGGACCTGAAATTTTCAAATTTTACACAGAAGTTTCCAGAGTTTATCTGCTTGGCTTATGTTTTTCTCATTAACTCTTTGGTGTTAGGATTTTGTGCCGGTAGGGGCTTATGGGGGGAGATCTTGATTTCCTGCTGCCTAGAGACTGATGGGCAGAAAAGTCTGAATGTGTCTAGCAGCCTTGATTAATCTTTCAATGCCAGGAGACAAGATTTCCTGATGCTAGTAACTGGTGGAGTGACAGACAGCAAAGGGAAATCCCATTTCTCACCTCAATGGGCTAATTTCCCCAGCTCTGCACAGCAGCTTCTGGTTATAAAGCTCTAACCTTAGCACTAGGAAACTCACTTTGGCTAGACTCGTACAGTGGTTTTTGAAGTCTTCGTATGGACTCCATTAGAAACTGCTATTAGAAAAAACCGCAGGAGTGAAAACAGTTTAATGCAATGCAATACCGAGAAGCCCGGCAGGAAAGCAGTTCAGATATTCTAGAGCTCTGTTTCAGAAAGGACAATTATCCAGCAGAAACTTACTTTTGACAGACTAGAACAAAATGGTTTTCTGGAGAAAAGCAGCAAAACATTTTTTTAAATCTGTTTAGATCAGCAGCTTGTCTCACACACCTGATCTGTTTTCTCTTAGGGTTCTCCCCCTAACTCCTGAAGGGCCTTGTACTTTGCTAGAGGTTCATTCAATCTCATCTATCTTGCCTCTTTAACAGACACCAGAGGCTCAATGGAAAATGTCATATTCCTCCTCTGAGAGACGACCTGACTTTTGCTTTCCCAACAACCTGCTATCACTCCCACCTTCTCTTGCCAAGTAATAAACATCTACCCTTACCCTTTCTCCACCAGGCTCTACTTACTTGCTTCCCCCACGGTATTTTTTACTACTGATAAAATGGCACAGCCACACCAGCACTCTCCTATATCATTCACACTTCACAAAATACTCAGACATAAAGGAAAAGGGTTCAAAATAAACTGGTAACAACTAAATTTGTAGGTTGCTCCTTGCAATTAGAAGTGAAGCATTCACAGATTCCAAGGCCAGAGGGAACTATCATGATCATCTAGACTGATCCTCTGAATAACCCCTTGTAGAACTTCCCCAAAATAATTCCAATCTTGGTTTAAACATCCAATCTTGATTTGAAAATTGTCAATGGAGAATCCACCACGAACCTTGGTAAGTTGTTCCAAGGGTTAATTACTTGCACTGTTAAAAATGTATGCCTTATATTCAGTCTGAATTTTGTTTCTTGTTTCTCAAACAAATGACTCACTGAAGTGGGGGTTAGTTTGAACTGTGATGTGGATTACATAACAAAAAGCTGAGTCCTAAATGCCTTTCTGTGGAAAGAGCTGCTTGATCAGAGTCATATGAAACTAAACACCTGACAGGCTGTATTATCCACCCAGGATTCATTTCTGGTGTTTTCTGGACACGTGAAGAACAAAGATGAGGGCAGGGAGAAATAAAGTTAGTTTGGAAAAGTTATCAAAGAAATGCAGATAGACAACAGACAGAGGCTGTTGCAAATGCTCACCAGGTTTGATCAACACGTTCAATGTCCCTGCAGGGAGGGGAGAAAGAGCTCAGAGGGGAAACTAGTAAAAGACACAAATGGTGCCAACAAGGGACACTGAAGTTTCTTTAACTTGCTCAAGAGTACAGAATATGTGGTTTTCAACCTCATTTTTGCCCTCACAGGGACAGGGTGAGCAGGTCCACCCTGTGCAGTAGGATTAATGAAACATTAACATATGAAAACATTTGATCTTCTTGTTGTAGGTCACTTATTTCTTACTAGTCCCTTGAAAGCTATCTCAACCAATATGGATGGCCTGTTCCAACCAGGTTGGAAACTCTGAGAATGGCATGCAATGCAGGAACTAAATGGCAATTTGCATTAAAACTTGAATCCCTGAAGGGATTATAATTCCCAGGGTCCTTAGGCATGTCTTGTGTACACACCGAACAGGAGCCCTCTAGAGCCTAGGCCTGGAAAGTTGTAGGCTAAGTGGCAAAGCGATTCCAGGGAGACAGAGGAAGCAAGATGTCAGTGCTAAATGGGAAACGCTTTGCAATGGATAACTAAAATAAGCAAACCCACTAGAGAAAGGACAGAGGAAAACAGCAGAGCTCAATTCTCACCAAATATGTCAGATGTATGTAATTTTAATACCTAGCATTTATACTTTTCATCTGAAGCTGTAAGTTATATATATATATACACACATATACACCCACACACACAGATGAGGAATCTTGGGAAAATCAAAACTGCTCAACTTATTCTAGTCATTCTTTACTGGGTTTGTTCATCTTCTCAAAAGAACAAAATATAAAAATGGACACAAAGAACAGCAGATGCTTTAACTCATTGCTGCTTCAAAGAGCAATACAGCATCAAAAACAGATGATCACCATCTGTTTAAGTGCTATCTTCTCTGATCATCTTGTCTGTTCCGATATATCCAACAATGGGATTCAGTAAGATAGGGATACACCTTCATTCCCTGAAGCATGAAAATATGATTTATAAAGAGGGGATTACTTACCTGTAACTGGAGGTTCTTCAAGATATATGGTCCCTAACTGTATTCCACTGAGGATTATGCGCATGCGCCATGCGCCCAGAGCTGGAGCTTTTCTAAGTAGTATTACTCGTTGGTCTGCTCATGCGCCCTTGTGCCACCCTGTAATTTCGCCTGAGGTGATAAAGGGTAGGGTAGACCGACCGCGTCTCCAGTTCCTTCTCCACTGTAGACATACCAGATCCCCAACAGAGGAGAAGGAGGGTGGGATTGGAATACAGATAGGGATCACACATCTCAAAGAATCTCCAGTTACAGGTAAGTAACCTCCTCTTCTTCTTTGAGTGACAGTTCCTATTGTATTCCACTGAGGGTGATTATCAAGCAGTACCTATATAGGAGGCAGGAGCGAGGAAGATGACGGAACCATGGAATGGAGGACCACTGCACCGAATGCTGAATGAGGAGTCCATTGCGGAATCATATACTGGAGTATAGTGAGAGGAAAAGGTGTGTACCGAATTCTACGTGGCTGCCTTACCTATGTGTACAAGGGGCACGACGTGGAGTGCAGCTGTGGTTGATGCTTGCAGTCTCATGGAATGGACTCATATCCCTCAGGTGGGGATCATCCCAACAATTGATAGAATCGTATAATACATCCTGAGACCTACTTGGAGATTCTCTGAGTGGAGATGGCCTGTCCCTTAATTCTCTCCACTACGGAAACAAATAGCCTGGGCAACTTTTGAAATGGCTTCATCCTTTGTAGGTAAAAGGCCAGGGTCCTATCTACATGGAGGGAATGGAGTTGCCATTCCCCATGAGAGCCGTGTGGTTTGGGGGAAAGGTAGGTAAATGGATGGGTCGGTTGAGGTGGAATTGGGAAACCACTTTTGGAAGAAATCTGGGATGTAGTTTCACTGAAACCTTGTATTTATGGAATATGGTAAATGGAGGGTTTTCCCATCATGGCCCACAGTTTGCCAACCCTCTTCGCTGAGGTAATGGCAATGAGGTCCCACTGAGGGGTGATAGGCTGAATGGGCAGGTATTTACATATAAAGCCCTTCCAGAATCTGGCCATCAAAGGATGGGTAAAAATTTAATGCCCCTCCACTATAGGGTGGAAAACGCTAATGGCCGCTGCGTGAACCCTGATGGAATTGAGAGCGAGCCCCGAGGTCTTCAGACAGAAGAAATAGTCTAAGAGCAGTGGAATGCCCACAGCTTCAGAGGCAAGGCTTTGTTGTTGTACCCAGGACATGATAGGAGCGTCTAATAAAGTCCTTCCGGCTACTGGAGAGGATGTCTTGTACTGGTAACAAGCATTCTTGTGCTAACAGATGTGTCCATCCAAAAAAGAAGCTGTCAGGTGAAGCATCCATGGATCGGCGTGCTTGAGTCTGCCGTTGTGTTGTGTTAGCAGTTCCGGAAATGTCTGGAGCAGGAGTGGAGGACGTTTTGACATGCAGAGAAGATGGCAGGGCCAGAACAGAGCAATCAGAATGACCGTTGCTCTCTCCCACCAGAGTTTGTAGAGGACATGCGGTAAGAGTGGTTGGGGGAAAAGGCATAGTTTGTCTAGTCTACCAATCAACGACCGGAGCATCGCCCTGTGAACAGGCACCAAGTCCCCATCTTAAGCAATAGTGAGTGCACTTGGTGTTGGTGTGGGATGCAAAAAGGTCCCTGATCAGAGTTCCCCAGCAACCAAAGATGTCCGCGACTACCATGTCGTGTAACTCCCATTCGTGGTTGGTTACAAAGCTCCTGCTGAGAGCATCGGCAATCACATTCTGGGTACCAGGTAGGTAAGCTGCCAACAAAAGGATATGATGTGCAATGCACCATTTCCATAGGCATACCACTTCCGTACACGCGTTGGAGATCTCATGCCCTCTTGTTTGTTTATGTAGTATACTGTGGTGGTGTTGTCCAACATGATGAAGATACGACAATAATGGATAGCTGATAAGAACAAGTGTACCACTTTGCGTATCGCCCAAAGTTCATGGCTCATGGCTAGGCTCTGGCGCGGGGTCCATAGCACTGGTACTGACGGTGGATTGTTCAGGCTGATGTATGGGGGGGTTCCCCAGCCAGGATCTGATTATGGCCCCATAGCGACCTCCATGAGGTACTTTTTGAGGTGGAGAGCTCGGCCTTCTTGTGTAGAGGCAGGGAAGAAGAGGCAGATACTGAAACTGGACCCAGTGTGGGCTTCCCCTCCAAACAGCACAAACAGCGTTGGTGCTTGTCGCTGATGGAAAATGAGCGAGGGCAGGAAGCGCAGACTTAACATCTTCGGAATAATCTATTACCAGCCCCGGGTGCTGAAAGGGAGGTGAGGTGAGGATTGTTTGGAGGGAAAACCACTGATGTGGCAAAAATTACTACAAAAAACAATAAAATCTTAACTATGAACAAGAGTAAAAACAGTTTTTCTAAAAAGTTTGGAAAAATGCATCATCCAGGACAAGAGGACAGCAGAAGCTCCGACTTGGACCATGTGGCAGTGAGAAGGAACAGGAGATGCAGCCCCACCCTTTATCACCTTGTGTGAAACCACAAGGTGGTGCAAGGGCACATACGTGGACCAACAAGTGATATTACTTTGAAAGCTCCAGTTTCAGATGCATGCACATAACCCTCAGTGGAATACAATAGGGGCCATCACTCAAAGAAGAACCTGGGATTCTCTGTCCCAAGCCAGGATGCTACTTAATCAATAGGCCAGTGCCACCTGGTGCTATCTAGCATGGCCCCCTATCAGCAATAGGTTTGGCTCAGGCTAATCCAATGAGCTTGTACTTCAGGCAGGCGTCCATTTCAGAATCCTTTACACAAGCAATTGGGGGGGGGGGGGGGGGGGGGATGTCAGAGCAGAGGAAAAAGAGACAGAAAGTAGCAGACTCCCTGCCAGTGACTGAAAAAGATGTGATTCCTATGTTGGTTGTACTGAATGGGAAAAGGTTTAGACAATATTTTATTACATTTACATTTACTTAAAAAAATATGCCTGCAAAGAGCAGACTGTCTCTGAATCACAATTTAAGGGAAAAGGAAGGCTGACTCTGTTTGAACGGGTATGGAGCTGATAGCAGGTTTGGTTTTTGAAATAGACATTGCAAATAAATTGGGACCCAAGAGCAAAACCAGCCTTGTTTTCCCAAAGAAGGCCAGATTCCTTGCTTCAGCAGTGCATATGGTCCTCCTACTCTAGAATTTCTCTTATCCAGATATCCTTCCTAGTCTTTCCTCATTTACGAGAAACAGAACGGTCAGTTCAACTCAGGACAGCCTCGCTGTTCAGCTGCTTCCCCTTTCACCTTCAACTCTCTATGAACAGGTTACCTGCAGTGGTGCTTCCTGCTGGCAAGCCAGAATGTACTGTCACAGCCATAGCAGTGTGCAGCTAGGTGGTCTGGAAGCCATCGTGTCACCTGTGAAACAAAGAACACAAAGACAAATTTGTCAAGGAGACAGCCCTTGAAAAATCAGTCTGGACTGAGCGTATAAAGCCCATGAAGAGCACAGACACGGACACGTGCCCCCTGCTACTTAAACTGGACAGATTCAATCCTGGCAATACTGAAAGAAAGAGAAGACACAAATCTTCTCCTCGGAAAGTGATCCACCAAATTCCCTCCAGCCACGCAGAGAAAAAGTCCTAATTTATATCTCACTGATTTCTTTCTATACTTCAAAGGTACCCAAGCCAAACATGTTTACAGGGAACGTGTTAGTCCAGGTTTCCTTCAGCTATTGTCTTTCCATGGTTTCTCAAAAATTGTTCATAGACACTTGACTGCAGAGGGCTCCTCGGCACAGATATCTGAAGTGTTAGAGATAAGTGAGGGCAAGGGGGATAGTTTACAAGAACTGGTGTGACCATGGGGCTGTAGTATAACCATGTTATAGAGATCATGTCCTAACAGAAGGAAAGAGGGAGCAATATCACAGACAGAGATTTAGTCTGTACCTCTGTGTCCTGTTTATCCACCTGCTCCCAGCTGGCTTCAGAGAAAATCTCTGTGCTGCAGCGAGACAAGCAGTTCTGATCCAGATTGCTTTCCGAGTCGGGTATTGAAGTCTGTTGGCAAACAAACACAGCTGAACAGAACCTGCACATACTCCCACTTCCACACGAACCAGAAGTAAAAAGTTGGGAAGGGGGAATCTGTGCACCTCCTGCTAGGGAAAGATAGATTATGCTTGGACTGGAGGGGCTCAGGTCAGATATACTTACATACCTATAATTTAGGTTGTGCCAGTACAGACAAGAGTTCTATCTGGGATGGGACTAAATGCGCAACAAGTGAGGCAGCTTGCTTGTGTAACGGTGTACTGCAACAGGACAGAATGAAACTGTTAACCCTTTAATGCTGGACATGGGGTTAAAATCTACCTGTTGCAGTGTATGTGCAAGTTTCCGGACACATAGCAAATGATTAACAGTGGGCACCTCACAAATTTCACAGCTGTACCCTGTCAATCCAATTTCTCAGCCCTATCTCCTTTCCAAAGTTCTTTCACTTTAAAAAACAATATTTATAATATGTATGCCTTGCTGCTTCTGATAGTTCCTTTGGGAAGATGCAAGTTAAAATCAAATATGTAGAGGTAAGGATTAGAGCCCACTTCCACAAGTAAGTCTTTGGACTGATGCGTCCTTGCCAGGTTGAACTTTATTTCAACTGACTTTGGTCAAAGGACACACATGACAGCTCTTCCAGACATGAGAGATTCAAGAACTTTTGTTCTCCACCTTTCAGTGCTGGAGAGCTGGTACCTCTGATGCTAGCTTAGAGAATATACCTATCAAGACCAGGCAGAAATAAAAGATAGAGACTAGGACCCAGGCTTGTAAAGGTATGTAGGTGCCTAAAGATGTAGATAGGCACCTAAGTGCTTTTGAAAATCCATTTCAATCTGCCCATACATTACACATTGTGAAGGCCCTTATCTCAATAAGAATACTTTGAATTGGGTCACATTTCTGTCAAGAACCCAAGCTCCAGCTAATGAGAAAAGACCATTTTGAATGATGCTCAGCAGACCTTGCAGTCACAAAATCAGCATTTAGCAATTATTATATTAGCTGCAACCTCAGTGGCCCAAGAAGTTCATGCAAGTCTTTCCCAATGAATGCGCCTAGGACTATCCAGCCCCTCTGTCAACTAGACCCTTTTGCGACTTCCAAAGAATGCTTATAAACATTACTCCTGGGGGAATTCTGCACCATTGTGCAATGCAGAATTTATGTTCTGCACAGAATTTCCTTTTTCCCTCATAGAAATGGTTCTGCAGAGCTGCTGGCCACCACTTTTAGGGGCCACTAGACCCAGCAGAGCCCAGCTCCCCAGCTTGCAAATAGAAGACACTGCCAGGGGGAGGAGGAGCTGGAGGGTTCCTGGCAGCTGCAGTCCCCGACACACCCTGAAAGAAGGACATGGAACGCACTACAGGGAACTCCGTACAAGCCCAGAACCCAGCATCAGGGTGTTTCTTTCTCTGGATCCCTGGGCTCTGGGGGTGTGAGTGTATAGGATGTGGGGCACCTCTCAGCTGGGCTCTGAGGGCAGGGGGTGCATATGTCTGTGGTGGGGGTGCCCTGCAGCTGGGCTCTGGGGGGTTGGGGTGCAGGTGTCTGGGCTCGGAACAGTGGGTGTAGATGTCTGGGCTGGGGGACGACCCCTGGCTGGGCTCTGGGGGGCAGGGGATGTAGATGTCTGGGCTGTGGAGGCACCCTGTGGCTGGGCTTTGGGGGGAGGGAGGAGGGGTGTGCAGGTGTTTGGGTCCCTGGCTGGAGGCGCAGAGAAGCAGGAACTGGGTTGTCGTAGGGTTTTCTTTAACTCTCTAGTCCTGGGGGAATTTTTGTTGTTGTCTGTATTGTTATAGACATAGTTGCTGACAATATTCAAAATAATTGAAACTGGTGTGATTCTATATTATTATTTTGACAAATAAATTATGCAGCGTTTTAAAATATTGTGCACAGAATTTTTAATTTTTTGCACAGAATTCCCCCCAGGAGTAAAACCTGTAAATATTGTAAATGTAAATCTTTTATAATTCTGTAGCTGTACAAAATATACACATTACATGTAAAACGAGGCGTCCGGTGGCACCTAGAAGTGGGGTTTTTTACCCACGAAAGCTTATGCTCAAATAAATCTGTCTTTAAGGTGCCACCAGAGGCCTCGTTGTTTTTGTGGATACAGACTAACATGGCTACCCCTCTGATACTTGACACACTACATGTGTGTATAGAGAGTGAAGTTTTCATTATTATTGTAATTTGTATTGTGGTAGTGTTCAGAGACCTCATTCAGGATCAGTATCCCAATGTACTATGTGCTGTTCAAACACATAGGAAGACATGGTCCCTGCTCCAAGGAGTTTACAATCTGAGTATTCCCTTATGCCTCCCCTACCATCCTCATCCTTTCCATCCCCTCCCCCATTCCTTCTCTGCTGCTTTCCACCTCCCTCTCTCTAACTCTTCTCTCTTCCCTTCTCTAAACTAACTGACAGGCCTCTGAAAAAAGACACCACAAACACAGCTGCTTGGTGGTAGTGGGGCTTCAAAGTTCCAGTGGCTCCTGCTGTTAGATTTTTGAAGCTACGCTACTGCCAAGAAGCAGAGTGAGGTAGGTGCATTGGCTTCTTTTTTGAAGTCCTGTTACTGCAGTTTAATTCAAACAGGAGGGGTAGGCAAAAATAGGTAAGGGGAGGAGGACTGAAGGGAATTTAAAAATTCACCACACCCACATGTGCCCAATGTATTTGCTTTACCTACAGATTATATATTTACAATTACAAACTTGTGAATACTACACAATTTGTAATCTTTTTATAGTATCCATAATGTTGCAACAACTACATACATGATGTAGTCTAGCTGTAGCAAACATACTACACTCAAACTATGCTCAAGATTCAGGTCTATTCTAGTTGCTTTAAGAAGCTTTAATGTGGCAAAGCTATAAAAGCTGGCTTTACTGGCACCTGAAGACTCCCCTTTTGTAAGGGAAATCCCTGGGTGGCAGAGGCAGCATAACAACTCTAAATCACCACCACTACTGAGCCTAGTGTAGGCCACATCTTTGAGGGAAGGGGACATGACCCACATCCCTGTGCCTTAGTGGTTCCCAGCTCCCAGAACAACCTCCTTTGCACCTACCTCTCAGTGATTTGCGCATTGGCCTGTTAAACCCAGGGTTGTGAGTTCAATCCTTGAGGGGGCCACTTAGGGATCTGGGGCAAAAATCAGTACTTAGTCCTGCTAGTGAAGGCAGGGGGCTGGACTCAATGACCTTTCGAGGTCCCTTCCAGTTCTATGAGATAGGTATATCTCCATATATTACTTTGCATTTATCAACATTGAATTTCATTGATTATGCCAAGATCAGTCATAAAATATCAAGGTTGGAAGAGACCTCCGGAGGTCATCTAGTCCACCCCCCTGCTCGAAGCAGGACCAACCCCAACTAAATCATTCCAGCCAATCCTATAGATCTGGCCCAATAAATTATATGTAAATGTTTAAAAAGTTCTCTCAACCATTTTATGGGCACAGCAAAAACTGTGTAAAGACACCGTGATTAGCCTCATTCTACAGCACACCAACGGTGTGTGTAAATTAGGACGGTCAAACAATTAAAAAAAATAATCACGAGATTAAAAAAATAGTCGCGATTAATCACAGTTTTAATCGCACTGTTAAACGATAGAATACCAATTTAAATTTATCATAAATATTTGTGGATGTTTTTCTACATTTTTAAATACATTAATTTCAATTATAACTGAATACAAAGCTCACTTTATATTATTATTTTTTATTACAAATATTTGCACTGTAAAAAAGATTAATAAAAGATAGTGCAATCTACAAGTCAAAGCATGAAAGGGCCTATGAATAGTTAGCATATCTGGCACATAAATACCTTGCAACACTGGCTACAATAATGCCATGCGAATGCCTGTTCTCACTTTCAGGTGACATTGTTAATAACAAGTGAGCAGCATTATTTCCTGTAAATGTAAACAAACTTGTTTGTCTAGTGGTTGGCTGAACAAGTAGGACTGAGTGGACTTGTAGGCTCTAAAGTTTTACATTGTTTTGTTTTTGAGTGCAGTTATGTGAAAAAAAAAAATCTACATTTGTAAGTTGCACTTTCACGATAAAGAGATTGCACCTGAAATTGAGAACAGCATGCTCTTTTCAGCATAGACTCGCAGGACTGGAAGGGATCTCAAGAGGTCATCTAGTTCAGTCCCCTGCACTCATGGCATGACTGAGACTTTTAAAAAAAATATTCCCATAACCAAAATTCACTGTCTAACCAAACAACAATATTTCTTACCAAACAGCTGACTTAGTCCTGTGGGCTCCAGAAATGTGATTAACCAATCCATTATTGTCAGCAGTGGCTGAATTACTATTACACTTACCACTTCGTCCCCATAATCGCCATTGAAACGTAGTGAACTATTCAGGTACTGGCTCTCCAACCGGCTCCTCAACTCCTGCACTTGCTTCTTCAATATCTCCACTTCCTGCTGATGCCCAGTTTCAATCTGACGCAGGCGCTGCTGGATAACATCAGTGTAGATTGGCATCCCATCATCATCCAAGTGGCTCCTGGTGGGTTGGTCTGGGCTGCTAACTGTCTGTTGCCTCCCAGAATGGCCAGGCACCCACTTATGGTGCAAGTTCCTCAAGTGAAACTGGACAGAACTACAACTAGCTGTAGAGACCTGCCAGTTCAGAGAGGCTTTGATCCTATCATCCTCTCCATTCGCACAGTGTCCATTTGCTGCAGGGTATTTCTGGGTAATACTAAATCCTGCAGGTTTCTCTGTCACCTTGTTCTCAGTCTCCAGCTCCCCATTACACACAATCTCATCTTTACATTCAGTTAAAGGCAAGGCACAAGGGGAAGGCATTGAGCTGTGTGTGTTGCTGCTGTTAGAAGTCCTGTTTACTTTTGTTCCCAGTCTGTGTAGCTCTATCATGTTTTCCCCCTCCGGTCTGTTTTCAGTTGTTTGAGAAAGTTCTTCAGCACTGTTGTCCATCAGACGAGGTCCGTGGCGAGGGCCTTTCTGAATCAGCTCTTGCTTTGCTCCATTCTCTGTTAAGGTTTCGGTAGAACTTTCCATGTTGGATGTTTTTGCCTCATGTTGGATTGTGATGGGCAATGGAGGGCTCTCTGCTTCTATATTAAGTCTACTAACACCTTCCTCCACATTCTTCTGAATGTCACTATTTACAGTACTCTGCAAGGGGACAGTTTGTAGTCCTTTCACCTGAAGTAACTTCTGGATACTGTTACTGAGATCCATAGGCTCCTCCTGTTGTCTTTTAAGCTCAGAAGAACCTTGTGAAACTGGATGTGGATTGGACACTGGATTGTTTATTAAACTATCTGTATCCATCTCAGTCTTTTCATAGAGGCCATCAACATAGCCATCAAGATTTTCAGTTCTGTTCTCCTTACCCAGGATAACCTCCTCCTCATCCTCTTTGCCTGTTGTCTCCAGGGTACCCCTCAAGAGCTCCTCCAGACCAACATCCTCTTTGGTGGCCTCCTGCAAAATGTTCTCCATCTGTCCCTCTGCCACGCCAGCTGCAACTGAAAGCTCTGCTCCAACAAGAGCCCTGCCTTGTTTGCTCAGGCTGTCCCCATCAAATGGATCATCCCCTGGGTTACCAAGGCTGCTCAGCTCCAGAGACCTACGGTGCTCTTGCCACTTTTCATTTAGGCTGGGATCACTACTACGTCGGTTAGTTGTAGGCACGTTGCTGTCGCAGGCTGTTGTCAGATTGTCAAACGATCTTGTCTTTGGTAGCCTACAGAGGTACAAAATCAGAATCAAAAGTTACTTTTTAAAATATTTAATTACACAGGTTATTATTAATGAGCTTCCCCATTTTGAAATCACAACCAGTCACTCACTACCGTGGAGTTCTGCAATGCACTACGGTTTTATCTAACAGTACAGTCTGATCATTTACGGTTCAAAGCTGCTCCAGCATCGTCCCATCTGGCCTTCTCTCTCCATCAAGAAAATCTCTTCAACTAATCTTCAGACGTTCCCAGAATCATCCCTCCACACCAAAGCTCCACTTCCTAACTAGCATGCACCCAGAATCATCTGACTGGAAAAGGCTTCTCTAAAGAGAACGGAAGCAGTAGTTACATGAATGTAATACAAGGAAAAAAGCAGTGTGCACAACGAATGCAAGGCAGCCCTGAAGGTGCTATATCCCATATTTTCTGGCCTCCACAATACAGAGGCAGTACACCAAAGCAGAATAAATTCTGCAACTGGGGACAGTACCTGGGATGTAATTTGGGGATACTCCGTATACTGAACTGTGTTTTATCTGTTAATTTATTTCTAACCTATTTTCTACTCTAATGTGTTTGTTACACAACAATCCAAGAAGCCGAATACTTTCAAAATTGAAATGACCACGCAGGGGTTTTGTTAGTCATTTAAACAGTCCCACACCTCCCTCCCACACCAAGTGCTCCTCTCCCTAAATCCCACAACATTCTCTGTTGATCTTACTTTACAGGATGGGATTTCTGGGCTCTAGGCTCACCTGCCCAGAGACTGATCTTCAGGGCTGGAGCCTGGAACTGGGTAAGGGGCACAGGTGTCATCAGCAGGGGTGGAGGGGGAAGAACATGGTAGGTAAACAGCACTCCAGAGCATTAAATTACGCACATGACACACTGGATACAGCACCTAGAAAGAGAAAATGTGGCATGTTCATGTTTAGGAACATTAACCTGTCTCTCTCCAGGAATTTTGCTACTCTAATTTTACAGCTCAGGTTCGCAGTCCAGAGGTTCTACTGGATTTGGGGTCTAAGTAGCAACAATGGCATTTTTAATAATTTACTCGTAGCTATCAAGTTGTTATCCTTTCCTTCAGATATGGGGATTTTGGGAAGGGAAGGGTTTAAAGAACTTAGAAAAATCTTTACTTCCACAAACACGGTGACATTTTAACAGTTCTCTACAGGTTCTTATAGCATGCCCATCACCACAATATCTGAATGCCTAACATATTATTCTATCAAATATACATAAAGATGACTGTGCCTCTCTCCCCCAAGTCCCTCGTGAGAGTTTTTTACTATGGGAGTGAATGTGATGAAATTAGATATGTTTAAAGACTTCCATAACATTTTTTGTTATGCCAGTTTTTTGACAAAATTATCTGGGAATTTAAGATATCTTATGACACAACTCTTATCCCCCCAGGGTAACTTGAGAGAGATCTCTTGTTGGTAACCATATCTTGTCAAGCACACAAAATATTTTATTACAAGGAATACAGCATATATCTGACATAGAGATACTCTCTATGGCTGCATTTGGTATGTCCCAGTGGTCTCCTGAAGACAATGTAATGTAAATGCTTCAGAAAGATGGCTCTGGTGGTGTGGGAATGCATGGCATAGCAGAGGTTAGCTAAGGCTATTCAAACATAAAACCTTGCTATGGCACTCAAATGGTAACTATCCACTGGGTAAGTTGAGGCATATCCATAAGAATATACATAAAAACAGCCATACTGGGTCAGACCAAAGGTCCATCTAGCCCAGTATCCTGTCTTCTGACAGTGGCCAATGCCAGGTGCACCACAGGGAATGAATAGAACAGGTAATCATCAAGTGACCTATCCCCTGTTGCCCATTCCCAGCTTCTAGCAAACAGAGGCTAGGGACACCATCCCTGTCCATCCTGGCTAATAGCCATTGATGGACCTATCCTCCATGAACTTACCTAGGCCTTGGCTACACTTACCAGCTAGTTCGACGGCTGGAAATCGAAGTTCTGGGTTCGACTTATCGCGTCTAGTCTGGACGCGATAAGTCGAACCCGGAAGTGCTTGCCGTCGACTGCGGTACTCCAGCTCGGCGAGAGGAGTACCGCGGAGTCGACGGGGGAGCCTGCCTGCCGCGTGTGGACCAAGGTAAGTTCGAACTAAGGTACTTCGACTTCAGCTACGTTATTCACGTAGCTGAAGTTGCGTACCTTAGTTCGAATTGGGGGGGGTAGTGTAGACCAAGCCCTAGTTCTTTTTTGAACCCTGTTATAATCTTGGCTTTCACAAGATCCTCTGGCAAGGAGTTTCACAGTTATCTTTAGGCAGTACATTCATGCAACAGGCAAAGTCAAATCATCACCCACAAGAATAACTGGGATGCTTCCTTGAGGTGGATATTTTTGGGACAGTCACTTTCCCCCACTCCCACACTTGTAATGCAGAATCCCTAAAGGGACTCTCCCACAGGAGGTGGGGAATGAATGATACATACAGTTTCTGATTGGGAGGAGTAAAGCAGGTTTTTGAAGGCTTTGTTTGCTGCCCGCAGCAGAGACCAGACAGAACATGTCCTTTCCTGAGTATGTTTTTCTCCTCTCTCCTTCGCATTGTTGCACAGGAATGTACCAAAGAGGCAAGAGTAGGTGTGCTGCACCAATTTGACCTGTACAGACCAATACAGATAGTGTCATATGGCAGCATATATGGTGTATGTGAAAGATATAACTTTCGTGCTTAAGAGGCAATTAATCTACCATTCATGTGAGGCTGTATATGTAACGCTTTTGTGGAGGATGCCATATACATCTATTTAGCATTTTTTGCATGCCTTCTTAGAAAGCGAATGAAAGAAAAAACCAGCACAATGGGCTCCTCTCCATTATGCACCATCATATTTGAATTATATAAAATGTTAGGAGGAAATAGAACATAAAGGTTGCATGTTTATTTACATGCTGTGTCTAAAACTTACATACTGAAACCAGAGCCCTGGAGGATATGGTAGAGAAGGGAATTTTTGACACAGTTGTCACATAACATCAATAAAGTAAAAAAGCACAGAGCTGGCAATAATAGGTTATCAAAGAATCATAAACTATCAGGGTTGGAAGGGACCTCAAGAGGTCATCTAGTCCAACCCCTGCTCAAAGCAGGACCAACCCCAACTAAATCATCCCAGCCAGGCCTTTGTCAAGCCTGACCTTAAAAACATCCAAGGAAGGAGATTCCACCACCTCCCTAGGTAACCGAGTGCTTCACCACCCTCCTAGTGAAATTTTTTTTCCTAATATCCAACCTGAACCACCCCCACCGCAACTTGAGACCATTGCTCCTTGTTCTGTCATCTGTTACCACTGAGAACAGTCTAGATCCATCCTCTTTGGAATCCCCTTTCAGGTAGTTGAAAGCAGCTATCAAATCCCCCCTCATTCTTCTCTTCTGCAGACTAAACAATCCCAGTTCCCTCAGCTTTTCCTCATAAGTCATAAGTCAGCCCCCTCTTTCCAATTTTTCCACATCCTTCTTGTAGTGTGGGGCCCAAAACTGGACACAGTACTCCAGATGAGGCCTCACCAATGCTGAATAGAGGGGAACGATCACGTCCCTCAATTTGCTGGCAATGCCACTACTTATACAGCCCAAAATACTGTTAGCCTTCTTGGCCACAAGGGCACACTGTTGACTCATATCCAGCTTCTCGTCCACTGTGACCCCTAGGTCCTTTTCTGCAGAACTGCTGCCTAGCCACTTGGTCCCTTGTCTATAGCAGTGGATGGGATTCTTGCATCCTAAGTGCAGGACTCTGCATTTGTCCTTGTTGAACCTCATCAGATTTCTTTTGGCCCAATCCTCTAATTTGTCTAGGTCCCTCTGTATCCTATCCCTACCCTCCAGCATATCCACCACTCCTCCCAGTTTAGTGTCACCTGCAAACTTGCTGAGAGTGAAGTCCACACCATCTTCTGTCTTGTGGCACAAATGGAGACACAGGAAGCTCATCCAATCTAGATTGTAGCTCACTCCACACTATAGCCTCAATCCAGCAAAGCCCTTAAGAATGTACTTCTCTTTAAGCATGTCATAGTCCAATTAACTTCAATAGAACTACTTGTGTTAAAAGTTAAACACATGCTTAACTGCTTTGCTGGATTAGGGCCTTCAGCTCTAAAAAGACCAGAAGATGGAATTACTCAGGGGATTGGTGAAACATTATAGAAACTTTCTCCTCTAGGTTGCCAGTTCAAATCCATCCATGTAGTTAGTGACTAACAATAAGGATGTGACTGGCTTGGTGCCCTTGAGATGGGACTTCAGTAGCCTTAGCCAAACTTCTCAGAGGACAGTTGTCAATATCAGAAAAGCCACACTTTCTAGGCAGAGAAAGAGAATGGAAACTCCTTCTTGCTCTTAGAGACATCCTCTCCAAGTCAGGATGAAATAGCGTAGCGAAGAAGTGCTGGGGAAGTTTGCATTGCCATTACCTGGGCTGTCCCTATTCTGTGGACATTTGAATCCAGGACATGATTTCTTTATTTAAAGTTTAAAGGAAGTCCTAAAAGGCCCCATCCCTGCTTTCAGAGAGAACTGATCACAGATTCCATGAAGACAAGTGGTTTTGTCTGCCAGACAAGGCTCAACAGTTGTCACATCTGTTTATCAGGCTGCACTGTGACATAAGGTAGATGGGAAAATCAGAAACCCCTCAGGGCTATTCAGTGTGTTAGCTCTGTCTACTGGTTTAGAAGTATTTAATAAAACAGTAATCTCTCAAGCCACAACTCACAAGGAATGCTTCGTTAAACTCGAAAGAGCAAGGGAATTGCCTCTGGAGCTGATGGACGCAGTCCAACCACTGTAAAAATACTGGGCAGCGCTCATTTAGGTCATCCGAATTCTCACCATGGCCACAGCGATCTGCAAACTTGTGGCCAAAATCCAGCCATTCCATCTCCACTAGCACCTGGAAACCCTGAGGGAAAGAAAGTGTAGTTGAAGGTCTCCAGATTTTTTGTCAGTCCAAATGCAACAATTCTCCAGGACACAGTCTGAGACGTCTCATGGGAAGTATTCATGCTTAATATACCTGATTTCTTTTCAGAATTAATCATGTTTTCTTTCAACCTGCTTTTCTTCTATTTAATTCCCTTCACAATTAACCCACCATATCACTCAATAGCATCCATCAGATGCAGCAAGACTGGTGATAACATTAGTACATTTTCAGATGAGGAAACCTGAGTTCAATCATTCATAGCCTTCCCTATTAATCTGCAAAGAAACCCACTCAGCCGTCCTCCCATGCATCAATGGATGGTTTACAAACCTCTATGGTCCTGTAATATGGATCTAGCAGCAGTTTGGACAGTGCCACTATCTGTGGGGTTCGGTCCCAGCCATCCGAGCAGTGCACCAAGACTGGTCGCTGGTCTCTGTCTACTGCATGCACTACCAATAGTGCAGATTTCAGAAGCACAGACAAGTGCTGCAGCCATTTGGTACTTTCCAGTGCTGATAACCAACTAAAGAAAAACCAAGGGAGGATAGTTTATGCTCTCTTTAATGACAGGTTTCAGAGTAGCAGCCGTGTTAGTCTGTATCCGCAAAAAGAACAGGAATACTTGTGGCACCTTAGAGACTAACAAATTTATTAGAGCATAAGCTTTCGTGGGCTACAGCCCACTTCTTCGGATGCATCCGAAGAAGTGGGCTGTAGCCCACGAAAGCTTATGCTTTAATAAATTTGTTAGTCTCTAAGGTGCCACAAGTACTCCTGTTCTTTTTGCTCTCTTTAATGTTTCCCAGCTGAGATCTTTGAATTAAAAAAAATTAGAGTGATTATAATTAAACTCCTATTATAGTACTAAATAATGAGTGCTTTCCTTGAATCTATTTTTCACTTAAATTATCTTGTTAATGCTCTCACAAGTTTGCAGGAAATACAGACAGTGAATACAGACAGTGAATGTGAAAGGTTCATGGCAGCAAATGAAGAACCAGGAGAAACTGTTAGAGGAAAGAGCGTTGAAATGCTGCAGTGTTCTGGGGAAGATTCACAGTCAGAAGACCCCTCAATTATTGTCACTGGAGGTCAGTTATACCATGGAAATGATGGGCTGGGTCTCCAGGGTGAGGATATTAGGCATGTGGTAAGTTCATGGAGCAACACTAGTGCCTTTCAAAGGAAAGTCAGGCTGCTACACACTTCTGGGGTTAGATAGCATGTTACAATAGCAGTTTTAGTAAATCAGGGGAAAGCTGAAATATTGCAGGATGCACAGATGAGACTAACCAAGCCCACCTGACAGTAATACACTCTAATATTAAAACAAAGGATCCAATTTTGATCCCAGTCTCATTTGCTATCTCCATTTTAGAATTAATGAGTCAGTAACTTCCTTTTGCTCAAGCTATATGAAGTGAAAAATATAACTGTAGCATGTTTACAAAGAGAAGGCTGTGGAAGAACAAACACCTGCTTAATTCAGTCTAGAAAATATCAGGGGAAGAATGAGAGTTAGACACAAATATATAATTTAAGACTCAAATGCCCACTTACTTTCCTGGGTCTGGCATCTGTGTGCAGAGCAAGCGCAGCGACTGAAAGCTCTTCCGGATAGAATGGATGTTTGCCATCCCCATGAACACCACTTCACAATTTGGATAATACTCTGTAGAAAATTATAAAAACCAAGAGGAGGAATTAAAAACAACATGAATATTAAGTTAAAAAAGCAGCTTTTCTATAAAAACAAACTGCTGCAGTTGTGGACTGATGAAATAGTGGTGTTTAAACACAATCCCTGTAGACAAAAATTTGTGCTTGGACTTCAGCTGGTATTCCAGACATTACAACAAATGGTGGAAAAACTGAAAGTACTGGTAACTATTGTGACAATATAAAGAAAATACATGTGCTTGTTTCTCTACTGAATTTATGATGGAGATCTAAGTCACTGTGCAGACTTATGAATCTTCCTTGCTGTCTGCTATTAGGTGAAACAACAGGTTAATGCATTATCTTTTCACCTCTGCAGAACTGGTTTCCAAACTGACTTACACCATAACAGAACTAGCACACAATTTGGTGTATGTCTGGCAATGTCTATTAAGCAGAGGGCCAGGGCCAGGATAGTAGCGGTGTTCAGGTCCAGAGAGACGTCTATTGGCAAAAGGTTGTTTGTTTTTTTACTGTTCCATTTCATACCACAAGAAGCAGTGCACAGACAGATCCCCATAGGGGTAGTGGTATTACACTGCTAGAAGTTATACAATGCTCTAAAAAGACTGAGCAATCTGAAAATGACTGTCAATTCATGATTGTCCTTAAACCTTAAAATTAAAGATGATTTATTTCTCCTTACCTCTTGGAAAGACCAAAGAGGTTATTTACTTCACCCCATCTACTCTGTGGAAGTGACAAGTGTAACTCAGATGAGAAATACTCAAGGCTGCAGTAGACAGAGAATGGAAGGGACTATTTCTGCAAGTCCTAAGAAGCTTTCCTCTGGACAAACCTGTAGTCTATACTCAAACTATTCACCCTAGATGGGTTGGCAGAATCAGTGCAGATACTCATAGGAAGTGCTCAGGCTCAGCATGTTTCAGGATCATGCCCTTTAGATGACCATCCCTAAGTTTATCTTACTTCTGTACTATGCATCTGACCAGTTGATTGGCAGATTAAATAAACTGCCTTATATGAAATACACTCTATGTCCTGAGGGAATGGACTTTAAATAATATCAGGCTGCAGTTCTATCAGGTTTGGCCTACTAGTATGGTCTTCTTCCTGGACCACAGGCACATCTGACACACACACAGAGGACTTTAACAGATGCCTCCAACTTTGTGCTTGCATCTGTAGACCACATAAATTGGATCCCAGAGCTCCTGGAGATCTATCCTTTAGCTCACACAGCCTGGATGATTTGGTGCAATTTGCAAGCCAGTAAATATTGCGTGCAACTCTTTGACTTTATACTCTTTTATTCTGCTACAAACTGAGGAGAAAGATCCACAAAATTCAACAGGGTTAATTGCTGATCCGAACGTAAATAGTATTGTACGCATATCCCAGATCTTTCAGGCTAAACTTTAGAACCAGATGGTGCCATTTAGCCAGTGATCTACATTGGGAATAGTGTGGAGCAGTACTGCCCCATGTGGAGCTCCAGGAGGCACCATCTTTCACTCCCCACCAAATGCCCTGATGTGGAGGAGAGTGCACAGGATGAACCATTTCCTGTAATGTGCCCTCCCTGCACCCTGCCATGCCTTGCTAGCTCCAAAGGCAGTGCGGAGGGCCCCTCTTCTTCAGGGACCTCTTTAGGAAGGATTGCATCCTATGAGTGCATGGAGCGCACAATCCCTAGCCCTTGCGTAGAGCGGGGAAGAAGGCATCTTTCCTCTACCACCTCTAATCACCATGCTAAAGCCAGGGATAATGTGGCCCTTTCTGAGCCATGAAGACAATATCCAAAATATTTTTTTAAAGTCATCACTATTTGAAGATGAAGCATATGGTCTGTGAAAGGCCAACAAACTGCTCCTTACAAAGGCTGTTACACTTAATGGTTGTATTCTGACTTCATCTCCAGAATGTACTGTTGGATTGACTGTATTTTATTAAAAATGTGACCAAGATGTGGGTATCAAATTTAATGAAGCTAACATAGCTGTCTGGAAATTCCCTACAAACTGTTCAAGCATCCTCATCTTGAAACTCAAGGTAAGTTGCTGTACTGCATTGTGCTTTCCATTTAGACATTTCATTCCATTAATCATGAGTTCCTTTATACTTTTTGGAAGCTATATGGACATTTAAGCTTCCTCTCTCACCACCAGCAGCTATGCCCCAAAGTGCAGCTATTCTGGTCAAAGATCTCAGAGGGCCACCTTAGATATTACTGAAATAGCTTTGCCTTTCCTACCTGTAATTTTCCTGTCTGGTATTCTCCCATATTCTCCAATGATGGAATTTAACCAGGATGTATTCCCATCTGCTAATGGTCATCAAAAAGCTTCCTGCTCATACTACCCACAATTCACAAATGGTGACAAAGAACATGGAACGTAATAATCCTTGGTAAACTTCACAAATGCAGGATAAATAAGTATTTTAATTACATTTATATATGGGAGCTGTTCCAGAAATACTAAGAGTGCTGTGTCTCTACAAAAAAGTTTCCCCATGTATAACAATCCTGCAACACTATTACCCACTATGGTTTATTGAGTTTTGTTTTGGGTTTTCTCTTGTATTTTTATAGTTAATCTATACATTAATCTTTAGTGTGTTTTTATATTGCATGTAAGTTTAAATATATGATTCAGTGAAGAAAGACTATTCAACATACTGTACATAGTTCAGTGTTAATTGTATATTGTTACTGATTTAGTCTTACACTTTGAAGCACAGCATCAACTGGCAACTAACTCTGTCCCTTTCAAGTAAGTACAGGCTGACTACATTGAGTTTTCATGATCACTGATAGCTATATTGATACAAACTTTCATGCAATGCATTACACCAGTGTAAAAAGTTTTGGCTTGCAGCCATGTGACTGTAAAGGCTTGCAACACTGTTGTAACTACACTTCCTGGTGCAAAACCCCTTGCTGTAGACGAGCCCCATGTCCCTTTAAATGTGTATCTGTCCTTTTGACTACCTTAATATAATCATAGAATCATAGAATATCAGGGTTGGAAGGGACCTCAGGAGGTCATCTAGTCCAACCCCCTGCTCAAAGCATGATCAATCCCCAACTAAATCATCCCAGCCAGAGCTTTGTCAAGCTGATCTATAAACTTATATGAAAGTGATATAAACACTACTTACCTGGGCACTCACAGCCGCCACCTTTGGCTCTGTTAGCCACAGCAGCTGCATAAGAACGTGCATCCAAGATCAAAAGCTTCTGAGGCTGGATGGCCAAACTTTCTGCTCCTGAAGCATTAGAAATTGAGGAATCTGTGGAAAGAAAAAGGATAACCAAAGAGTAATTAAACAAATACTTTTGACACTATCTGCAACAATGTCATACAGGAACCACAATGTGCATGCACTGTGCACAGAGGAATCCTACACACTCTATGAACACACAGTCACTCCCACATATCTTATAATATACAGAGGAGATCACACTCACATACAAAGCTCTAGCCATTTCAGAAATGGATGGGCTGATGAACTCACCAAATTCCACATCAGAGAGGTCCCCTCCATTGGAGAAGTCTCTGGAACAGTTTCCATTCATTAATTTGCTGCTTTTGGACCTAGCGTCTGAGGCACATGCTTTGGCCACTGACTGGACAAGGTGTTCGTCATCTGCATTTCTCCAGCCCCACCAGCTGACCTCGGGCTGTCCACAACGGGAAATTACTGCCCCATTACACTGGTGCCTACACAGGAAAGAGTAAGAACAGCTAACTATACCCATCACATTAGTGCCCTAAATAAAAGAATCAGTAGAAACTAAACCACATAGAACATTAGAAATTAACTAGCTCACTGCAGAGTTTTACATCATATCAGTGTTTTAGAGGCACATATACCCTACAGGTTTATATAGAAGCCAAGGATGCTCCATAGGAACGTGTTCCACACTTGTAAGATAGTTGAGTCAATTGCTGTAATATGAAAGGATTAAATATGACAGTCAAACATAAGTCACTCTTGGTGCCCAGGGATATGACTACACTGCAGTTAGACACCCGCAGCTAGCCTGTGCCAGCTGACTCGGACTCACAGGGCTTTGACTACATGACTGTTTAACTGCAGTGTAGATGTTCGGGCTCAGGCTTCAGCCCGAGCACAGAGACCATCCCAAGCCCAGACGTCTACACTGCAATTAAACAGCTCTGCAGCCCGAGCCCCATGAATCTGAGTCAGCTGGTGCAGGCCAGCTGCAGGTTTTTAATTGCAGTGTAGACATACCCCAGATCTCAGAAGGGGGGTGAACCTGTAGACCTTGGTGTGCCTGCTGTATGATTATGCCTAAGCATAACTTGAAGACTTATTTCTGTGCATGGACAGTGTCCTCTTGTGAGCCCTCACTGTGCCCTGGGTGTTCTTGTAAAGACATACAGATTCTGCATTGGTTCTGTACTGCAAGTATTATTGCACTGGCAAAAGGAAAATAGCTCATTTCCCACCTTTTCACAAGGGATGTTAAATATCTATAGCTTGGCTTTTTCTGAGGCTTGTTATATGCGCCTTGTTTGAAAATATTGACTAAGGGTATGTCTACATTGCATTAAAACACCTGTGGCTGGCCCAGGTGAGCTGACCCAGGCTCCCATGTCAGCTGACACTGGCCAGCTGCAGGTGTTTTATTGCAGTATAGACATACCCTCCACATTCCTGTCAGTGAAGAGAAATGCTTCTGAGTAATTATAAGAGAAACTAGATTGGAGACTATAAAAGCACAAGGGGAATTTTCCGTCTTATATTCTTCCCTGCCCTGTCTCTCGATTCCTTTATGACAGATACTACCGTTTCTCTAACAGACAGCAGGTGGAGGGGGTTCCCTTTGTAGCCTCTCAACACTGATCACAATATGACAAGAGTTGTTTAAAAAGTAACACAGACATTTCCTGAATCTGGGGGCTTCTCGTACCAGGCTGGTGATGGTGCTGCAGAGACAAGATTTCCCTGTATTCAGTGTTGTGCTGCAACTAAACTTTTCACGTGCTTCATGAGGACAGATCAGTCACAAGAAAACAAGTGTCATTATGGAAAATTAAGAGCCTGAGTCTGTACACCTGTACTCATGTGATTAGTCCTTACTCACTCAAGCAGTTCCATTGACCTAAGTGGATGTATGTGCATGAGTAAGGACTCCTTGTGTGAGTAAGGGTTAGGAGGATCCTAGAACTGGATGTGTGCAAGATTTAGTTTGTAAGTAGCAAAGCACCTCAGCAGTAAAATTTGCTACAGATGTCAATAATAAAATACTCTTTGTTACTGGGATATTTCTACTGCCTCTAAAATGCAAGTGATATAAACTATAAAAGCTCTGTGTATGCATAATGGTGCAGAGGACTAGAAAGTCAGGGAGAGAGGTGACACTATCAATATAGTATGTCATGTGACAGTGAGATCACCGAAGAAAGGAGTGATTGAAAGTGGCTGTTTATCTGGTGCTTATTGGGCAATGACAAACTCACAGTAAAATTAGTTTTGTTTATTTACAACAAAATTTCTCCAAGTCTATATAATCTTTGTAGATATGAACAACAGTTTACTTTAAAGTCTCAACTAATTTTCAATTTTATTACAAATAAAGCGAAGATTTTGATATAAAGGGAAGGCATCTGACTACCACAAACATGTTGTTTTTAAACAAGCTTCTGGAGAACCACTTCCACTGTCTGTATAAACAAAAAATTCAAAAGTGTTTTGTTTTTTTAAATATAATGACATTTGCCTTTTTGTTATTTTCTAAGTGCTGGTGCATCCTACTGCTGCCAATGGGATACATACTCTCACTTCCATCCATCAAAGGGTTTACATCTGGCTAGATAGTCTCTACAAAACTCTCCTTGAATTTCACTAATATTTTGCATTCAAAGGATCTCTATGCATGTTAACAAAGGAGGTTTAAGTATCATTACTACCATTTTGCAGATGGTGAACCCAAAGTAGAATTCAAGAACAGGACACATGTCTTCTGACCACCAGTTTAGTATTGTATCCACTGGATCACACTACTACTTATTTACACAGAGTTTATTTCTGTTTCATTTCAGGCAAATTGCAGATACACATTCCTTAAACAAGGTTCCCCTAAAGCAAGGCCACATATGCCAAGGAGCACTGTCAGAGCTAGAATCCACGTTTGAAAAGCATGCATGCATCAACTCTAGTTTCATCTTCTTAAGGCACATTAAAGGAAGGTATTTTACAAATTTTCTTGCCAGAAACAAGCTTCACTTGAACCAACAGGTTTTTAATCCCCTCTAAATAGCAAATTGCATGAAACAGTAGGCCTATAAATGTTTTGAATCATTAGGCCAAATCTAAAGTAAACCTGCAGATCTATAATACCCTTCATCAGCAAGAACCCCTACCTGAACTTGCAGGTCTGTAACCATTGCCTAGACCAACATTTCTCAAATGCACCCACCACAACCTCCTGGGCGGTGATGGGGGCAGGGAAGCAAAGCATCGGCCCCTCCCCCTCCCTCTTTGTTGCTCCTGGATGCGTAGCCCTGCACTGCCTCTGGAGAGAGTTGGGGCACAACACTGGAGGAGCAAGGTGAGTTCTTGACACACCTTGGAGGAAGCGGGGGTTGGGCGGCAGGCTCCAGTAGTGGGAATTCAGGAACCTGGCTCCGGCCCCAGGCTCGGACCGTGGGGCAGCGGGTACTGACACCCCCCTCCCCTGGCTCTGGCCACATGGCCCCGGCCTCCAGCTGCGGGGCTTCAGCCTCCGGCCCCTGGTTCCAGCTGCGTGGCATCAGGTGCTGGCTCCCAGCTCCAGTCCCGAGCTCCGGCCGCGCAGTGGCAGGCGCTGGCCACAGGCATTGACCCCCAGCCCAGCCGCACGGCAGCAGGCTCCAACCAAGCACGGGACTTTGGGCACTAACCCCTGGATCTGGTTGCAGGGCAGCAGGTACTGACCCCCAGCCGCAGAGCTTCAGTCGGCTTCTGGCCCCCAGTTCTGGCCATGCCGTGGCAGGTGCTGGCCCCAGTTTCCAGCCACGTGGGCCTAGTGCTGATCCCCTGTTCCAGCTGCACAGCAGTAGGCGCCAACCCACAGCTCTGTCCCCAGGCTCCTGCCACATGGTGCCGACCCCTGGCCCTGGCCGCGCAGCAGCAGGTGCTGTTTCCAGCCACATAGCAGCAGGCCCTGACTCCTGGCTCCAGCCACGCGCTCCTGGACTCCGGCACCCGGCTCCGGGCTCTGGCCGTGTGGCGGCAGGCACTAGCCCTGGGTGCTGACCCATAGCTTCAGCTGCCTGGCAGCAGGCTCTGATCCCTGGGTTCAGCCATGCAATTCCTGTCCCTAGCTTCGGGTTCTGGCTGTGGGCACTGAGCCTTGGCCCTGGCAGCATGGCCACAGACACCAGGCCCTGGCTCTGGCCACGCAACAGTGGGGCTCATCATCCACCCCCATTGCCCCGGCCCCCGCTGCCTCCCATGCCCTTGTATCCATCTCCCCCTCCCAGGACCCTGCTGCCTTCCTGGCCTCGCATTCACCCCTTCCCCCTCCATTACCCTGGGCTCCTGCTGCCTCCCCAGCCCTGCATCCATTCCCCCCCATTGCCCTGGGGCCCCCCTGTTCCGCACCCATTGCCTCTGGCCCCTGCAGCCTAACCGCTTCGGCCCTCACCATCCAGGTCTTAATGGGTCCTGGGGCTTGCTGAGAAAAGTGATATTAACAAACATGCAAGTATCACTTTTCACAGCAGACTTACTAGCTATCTGTGAAAAGTGATCCTTCTATGTTCGTTAATATCACTTATCACTTTCCATAGCCTCCCAGGTAGCTAGTAAATATGCTGTGATATTAACAAATATACAAATATCATTTTTCGCAGCAAGCCCCAGGACCCACTAAGCCTTGGCCGGGGGGGCCGAAGGGGGAGGCAGCATTATTTTTCTTATTGAGTCTGCCAAAGAACCCTACAAATATACATTACAATGATTTGGATGTGAATCTGTGCATATTTAATTGTTTTTTTTTTCTAAAACTAAGTGTTTTAGGAAAAAAAGAATGGTTACTTACCTTCTGTAACTGTTGCTCTTCGAGATGTGTTGTTCACGTCCATTACACATTAGGTGTGCGCGCGCCGCGTGCACGGACGTCGGAAACTTTTTCCCTTAGCGGCTCCCGTCGGGCCGGCAGGGCCTCCTCCCTCCCGCCAGAGCGGCGCCCCGCTCTAGGGTATATATATCCCTGCCGACCCGACCCCTCCGGTTCCTTCTTGCCGGAGACTCCGACAGAGGGGAAGGAGGGTGGGAAATGTAATGGACGTGAACAACACATCTCGAAGAACAACAGTTACAGAAGGTAAGTAACCGTTCTTTCTTCTTCGAGTGATTGTTCACGTCCATTACACATTAGGTGATTCCCAAGCTTACCATTGGAGGTGGGTAGGAGTCAAGATACAACTGACTGTAGCACAGCCCGTCCGACCACCGCGTCCTCTCTGGTCTGATGGTGGATCGCGTAGTGGGCTGTGAATGTATGTACGGACGACCAGGTGGCCACTTTACAGATTTCCTGGATAGGAACCTGCGCCAAGAAGGCCGTCAAGGATGCTTGGGCCCTCGTCGAGTGGGCCCGGATCTCTGGGGCCGGAACGTTGGCGAGCTCATAACACGTGCGTATACAATGCACAATCCAGGCCGATAAGCGCTGTGTCGAGATAGGCAGGCCTCTCATACGTTCCGCAATGGCAATAAACAGCTGAGGTGTTCTGCGGAACGACCTGGTCCGCTCCAGGTAAAACGCCAATGCCCTTCAAACATCGAGGGTATGTAGGCTGCGGTGATAAGGGTCCGTATGGGGTTTAGGGAAGAACACCGATAGACAAATGTCCTGTCCCATGTGAAACTGCGAGACCACTTTTGGGAGGAATTTGGGGTGCGGCCTCAGTTGCACCTTATCCTTATGAAAAACTGTATAAGGGGGTTCTGAAGTGAGGGCCCTCAATTCCGATACCCTCCTGGCCGATGTGATGGCCACGAGAAACGCCACCTTCCACGAGAGGTGCGAGAGGGAGCAAGTGGCTAGGGGTTCAAAGGGGGACCCCATGAGCTTAGTTAGGACTAGGTTCAGACTCCACGCAGGGACTGGTGGGCGCGAGTAGGGAAACACCCTCTCCAGCCCCTTGAGGAATCAGGCTACTGTGGGGTTGGAGAACACTGACACTCCCAACTCCCCCGGATGGAATGCCGAAATGGCAGCCAAATGCACTTTAATCGAGGCGGGGGCGAGCCCCTGATGCTTGAGGTGCAGTAAGTAGTCCAGGATCGATGGAACTGAGGCCTGCAGAGGCTGTATGTGCTGAGGCTCGCACCAGTGGGAGAACCTCTTCCATTTGGCCAGGTAAGTCGCTCTTGTGGAGGGCTTCCTACTACTAAGGAGAATTTGCTGAACCTGGTGAGAGCACCTGTGTTCCGCATCGTTCAGCCAGAGAGATACCACGCCGTGAGATGTAGCGACGACAGGTTCGGGTGGAGCAGGCGACCCCTGTCTTGTGTGACTAGTCGCGATGGAGGGGGAGGGTGATCGGGTCGGCTATGGACAATTCCAGCAGGGTCGTGAACCAATGCTGGCGTGGCCAGGCCGGGGCAATGAGTATAATTGTCGCCCTGTCCCTGCGGGTCTTGAGGAGGACCTTATGGATGAGCAGGAATGGAGGGAAGGCATACCTCAGGCTCCCTCCCCACGGAATCGTGAAGGCATCTGCCAACGATCCCGGGCTGAGGTTCTGAAATGAGCAAAACTGAGGGCATTGACTGTTGTCCTTGGTGGCAAAAAGATCCACCCGGGGAAAACCCCACCTCTGGAAGATTGAATGCAGGACATCCCATCTCAACGCCCATTCGTGCATTTGGTAGGATCGGCTGAGGCGGTCCGCTAACCCGTTTTGGATCCCTGGGAGATACGTTGCAATAAGATGGATCGCATGGGCTATACAGAAGTCCCATAATTGGAGTGCCTCGCGGCAGAGGGGAGAGGACCGGGACCCGCCCTGCTTGTTTATATAGAACATGGCGGTAGTGTTGTCCGTCAGGACTGCCACGCTGTGACCTTCTATGGTGGTGTGGAAGGTCTGACAGGCGAGGCGAACCGCTCTCAGCTCCTTTAGATTGATGTGAAGCAACCTGTCTTCCCTGGACCACAAGCCTTGGGTCCGCAGTTCCCCCAGGTGTGCCCCCCAACCCAGGTCCGATGCATCTGTTACTAACGTCAGAGTGGGCTGTGGGGCAGCGAAGGTGATCCCTTTGCAGACCTGCTGTTGATCAAGCCACCAGCGGAGCGAACCCAACACCCGATCTGGGATCGTCACCACCAGATCCAAGGGTTCTCTGTTGGGGCGGTACGTTTGGGTGAACCACAACTGCAAGGGACAGAGCCTTAGGCGGGCATGTCTGACTACATGTGTGCAGGCTGCCATGTGTCCCAGGAGCTGCATGCAACACCTTGCCGTTGTCGTGGGGAATTTCTGGACTGAGCTTACGGCCCTCTGAATTGTCAGGAACCGCGACTCTGGGAGGCTTGCCCGCGCGGTCACCGAGTCCAGGACTGCACCTATGAAGTCCAGTCTTTGTGTGGGAGCTAATGTGGACTTGGGCAAGTTGACCAGGAGGCCGAGCCTGCCGAACATCTGTAAGGCCAGCGTCACGTGAGAGCGGACTTCGGCCTCCAACCTGCCCGCGAGGAGCCAGTCGTCCAACTACGGGAACACGCGCATCCTTCTCTTCCGAAGGAAGGCCGCTACCACGGACATGCATTTCGTGAATACTCATGGTGCTGATGCCAGGCCAAAAGGTAGGACCGTAAATTGGAAATGGCGCTGGCTGACGGTGAAGCGCAGGAACCGCCTGTGGGCCGGATTGATGGCGATGTGAAAATAGGCATCTTTCATATCGAGGGCAGCGTACCAATCCCCCGGATCCAGGAATGGGATAATAGTTCCAAGGGAGACCATGCGGAAGTGCGTTCTGACCAGAAACTTGTTTAGGTCGCGCAGGTCCAGGATAGGACGGAGGCGCCCTTTTGCCTTGGGAATCAGGAAGTACCTGGAGTAGAATCCTTTTCCCCTTAGGTCTGGTGGGACCTCTTCCACTGCTCCTACTGTGAGAAGGGTCTGTACCTCCTGCATGAGAAGTTGCTCGTGAGAGGGGTCCCTGAAGAGGGACGGGGAAGGGGGATGGCAGGGAGGGGGCGAGGAAAACTGTAGGGTATAGCCCACCTTCACTGTGCGCAGGACCCAGCGGTCCGATGTTATGCGTGACCATGCCCGGTAGAAATGGGACAGGCGGTCCTTGAAACTTAGAGGAGGATCCGGCATGGAATGTGGTACGCTGTCCTCGAGCGTAACTTCAAAAGCTTGGTTTGTTCCCTGCGGCTTGCCCTGACCGTGACCTTGGCCCTGGTTAGGCGTATTGTTACGTCTCCGCCTGTTATCCCTGCCACGATGGCGGTACGGTTCATGCCGAGGGCGAGGGTGGTACTGCCTCTGTGGTGGTTGAGGCTTAAAGGGCTTGCGTTGTGTCACCAGGGTATGCATTCCTAATGACTTTAGGGTTGCACGCGAGTCCTTAAGGCTATGTAGCCTGGCGTCCGTTTGGTTGGAGAACAAGCCCGAACCTTCAAACGGGAGGTCCTGCAGGGTGGTCTGCACCTCTGGCGGAAGGCCCGAAGCCTGTAACCATGCCAAACACCTCATCACTACCCCTGACGCGATTGTTCTAGCCGCTGCGTCGGCTGAATCGAGGGAGGCCTGCAATGAGGTCTTGGCCACCGCCATCCCTTCGTCCACCAGGGCCGTGAACTCAGGATGTGTGTCCGGACGTAGGGAGTCTTTGAACTTGGAGACTGATGCCCAAGAATTAAAATTGTGCCTATTTAGAATCGCCTGCTGATTAGCGAGCCTCAGCTGGAGGCTCCCAGACGAATAGACTTTCCTTCCGAACAAGTCCAATCGTTTTGCCTCCTTGCCCTTGGGCGCAGGGGCTTGCTGGCCATGACGCTCTCGCTCGTTGACAAGAAGAGGAAGTCAAACCCTCTAGATGGGGCGAAGTATTTTCTCTCCACCCCTCTTGCAGTTGGTGCACTGGAGGCCGGCGTTTGCCACACCGTCTTATAGTTGGACTGGACTGTCCGTATAATCGGGAGAGCGACTCTGGAGGGCCCCTCCGGGCTCAGGATGTCGACCATGAGGTCCTCCTGCTCTACAGTCTCCTCCGCTTGCAAGCCCAGATTGAGGGCTACCCGGCGAAGCAGGTCTTGGTGCGCCCGATGATCAATCAGGGGAGGGCCGGACACTGTTGTGCCCACTACAGCCTCGTCCGGCGAGGAGGAAGAGGTCGGGGCCTTTTGCCCATCCTCACCTTCCTGCAACCCATCATCAACCGGATGTTCCTCTGGGGCCTGTCCCACGGTGTGGGACTGGGACGGTACCGTGCTCAGTGCCGAGTCCAATCCCTCCCGCTCCTGCGGTCTAGAGACCGTTGTCTCCTTGTGAGAGGGCAGGCGGTACCGCGGGGAGCAGGATCGGTACCCTGATGGCTCGGATCCCGAGGTCCTAGATGGGGACCCTTGCTGGTGGTAGGCCCAGGGTGTCCAGAACGGCCATTGGCTTGGTTGGCCCCATTGGGGATGGCCAGAGGCTTCGTAGTCCCTACTAGCCTGTGCCCTATGGGCATACCCGCCGTACCGGCCCGAGTCAGTCTCCAACACCACGGACGGTGATCTGGAAGGCCACGGTGGAGCCGTAGAACGGTGCCGGTCCGGGTTTGGGGAGTAGTGCCTCCGCGACCAGGACCTGGAGCAGCGTCTCGCCGACCTGGACCTGGATCGGTACCGGTGACCACGGGACCGGGAACGACTACGGGTGGTCGGTCTCGGGGAACGTACCGCCGACGCATCCCGGTGCTGACTCGTGTATGGCTGCTGAGTCAGTGCCGACCGCTTGCTGAGGCCCGACTGCTGCGGCGCTTTCTGCACGGAGGGCAACCGGGAGTCCACCGAGGCGGAGCTTGACCGGGACCGGTGCCTTGAACAGTGCCGAGATGGCGACCGTGATGGGCGCACCATCGCCGGCTTGCCTCTGTGTGGCAGTCTTGGCGGAGCGTCCTCAGTTTGTGGAGGGCCTTCAACGGACAATGCAATGAGGTCCTTTGCTGCCTCAAATGTGTCCGGAGTGGAGGGCTGTTCCAAGAGCTCCTCCAGCCCTTCTTCCTCACTTGACACGCCTATCCCGGGGCTCGACGGGCCTTTCGGCGCCGGAGCCACTACCGGCGCCTGTGCCGGGGCCGTGCTGGCCTTAGGCGCACTCGAGGTCTTCGCCCGCACTGCCCTCTTATGCGGGGGGCGTCCTCGGGCCTTGGGTTGGTCCTTCGATTTTGCCGGCGAGGACGACCGGTGCCGTACATGCCCCCGTTGGGTCGGTGCCGTGGGCTTTGAGTGACCCGCCGGCACCGGTCCCCGCACCGATGCCGGGGCGCTCCGCACTGAGGCAGACGGTGCCGCCAAAGTGGAGGGCTGTAACGCCGTCTCCATGAGCAGCTGCTTGAGGCGAAAGTCTCTTTCTTTCTTAGTTCTGGGCTTGAAGGCCTTGCAGATCTTGCAGCGCTCTTTCTGGTGAGCTTCCCCCAGGCAGCGGAGACACGAGTCGTGGGGGTCGCTCAATGGCATAGACTTACGGCACGTGGCACAAGCCTTGAAGCCTTGGGCGTGCGGCATGCCCCGCCGCCCAGGGCCGGTGCCGGGGTTGACCAAGCAACCACAGCAGGAACTTTAAGTACCTAATGAGCTGTTAACTACTAAGCTTAACACTAACTACTAATAACTGATAACTGTTGCAGATAACACTAATGACTATGCTAAGGGACACTCTCAGACGAGAGACAGAGTTGTTCCAATGCCGCCACGGACGGTAAGAAGGAACTGGAGGGGTCGGGTCGGCAGGGATATATATACCCTAGAGCGGGGCGCCGCTCTGGCGGGAGGGAGGGGGCCCTGCCGGCCCGACGGGAGCCACTAAGGGAAAAAGTTTCCGACGTCCGTGCACGCGGCGCGCGCACACCNCGACGGGAGCCACTAAGGGAAAAAGTTTCCGACGTCCGTGCACGCGGCGCGCGCACACCTAATGTGTAATGGACGTGAACAATCACTCGAAGAAGAATTGTCAGTGCGGCCACCAGTGAGAGTTGGTGGGTGCACTCTGAGGCCACCAAAAAATTTGTTGTGAGAACTCCTGGCCTAGACCTCAACTTTCTTAGGGTATGTCCACTTGCAATTAAAAATCTGCAGCTGGGCTGTGCCAGATGACTCAGGCTCATGGGGCTTCTATTCCGGACTGTTTAATTGCGGTGTAGACACTCGGGGCGGCTCAGGCTGGAGCCCAGGTTCTAGGGCACTGCGAGGTGGGAGGGTCCCAGAGCTCACTGCAGCCTGAGTGTCTACACTATAATCAGTAGAGGGATAGCTCAGTGGTTTGAGCATTGGCCTGCTAAACCCAGGGTTGTGAATTCAATCGTTGAGGGGGCCATTTAGGGATCTGGGGAAAAATCAGTATTTGGTCCTGCTAGTGAAGGCAGGGGGCTGGACTTGATGACCTTTCAAGGTCCCTTCCAGTTCTAGGAGATAGGATATCTCTATTAATTTATTTTTTATTAGGGGGCTGGAGCACATGACTTATGAGGAGAGGCTGAATGCGTTACCTAGGGAGGTGGTGGAGTCTCCTTCCTTGGAGGTTTTTAAGGCCTGGGTTGACAAAGCCCTGGCTGGGATGATTCAGTTGGTGTTGGTCCTGCTTTGAGCAGGGGGTTGGACTAGATGACCTCTTGAGGTCCCTTCCAACCCTGATATTCTATGATTCTATGATTCAAACAGTCCCTTAGCCCGAGCCCTGTGAGCCCGAGTCAGCTGTCCTGGGCCGGCCGTGGATGTCTAACTACAGTGAACACATACCCTGAGACATGTTCAGGCAGATGAAATGAACTTGTTTAAAATGTGTTCCCAGGGTTATTAAATTTGTGTCAACTAGTTGTTACAGGTAACAAACACTGTAGTGTCCCTACTAGACCAAACCAGGAGCTGGCACAGGCTGCTTCATGCTAAATGTTTAGAAACTCTGACAACCTATTTAGGCCTCACATTTGCCATATCCTAAGATTGTAATATATTCTGGGAGAAGTGGAGGCACACTGCACTTTAAAATTGTATCTTGATAGCTCTTTCTGTAATTAGTTCAAATAACATTCATATATTGAAAGGAAAAAACAGCAACCATTACTAGAAACAAAGCAGAGACCATTGGAATGGAGCCAGATTTACAACAGGTACCACCCACATGCAGGGAGAAAACATGTTTCCATTATAATCAGGAATCCTAGTTTTATGTGATAAAAACCACCCCAAATTCTCTGATAAAAAACCATAAAAATCCATGTTTTTCTGTGATTAAAATAAAATGCTGAACTTTAAGTTTCCCTAGCCACAATATATATAGGCATCTGTTGAACATGTGGTTTTACTGATATACAGTAACTCCTCGCTTAACGTCGTAGTTATGTTCCTGAAAAATGTGAAACGATGTTAATCGAATCCAATTTCCCCATAAGAATTAATGTAAACAGGGGGGGTTAGATTCCAGGGAAATTTTTTTCGCCAGACAAAAGACTTCTGTGAAACTTAGTTGAGGTGGTGGAATCAGAGGGTGGGATATTTCCCAGGGAATATCTTACTGCTAAATGATGAACTAGCACTCGACTGAGCCCTCAAGGGTTAACACATTGTTGTTAATGTAGCCTCACACTGTACAAGGCAGCACGAATGGAGGGAGGAGACACAGCATGGCAGAGAGAGACTCTGTGTGTGTGTGTGTGTATGTGTGTGTGTGTGTGTGTGTGGTGCGCATTGCCCCTTTAAGTATGCTGACCCCACTCTAACTACATTGCCTTTTTAGGTAGATCAGCAAGTTGAGACAGCAGTTGCTGCCAAAGTGTGTCCCTCCCCACCTGCTTTGTGGAGGTGGGGTACAGGAGAAGGGGGACACCCTGACATTAGCATCCTTCTTTCACCCCTCTCTACACAGCAAGCAGGAGGCTCCTGGGAGCAGCTCCAGGGCAGAGGGCAGGAGCAGCACAGGGCAGTGGGCGGAGGGACAGCTGAACTGCCAGCAGTTCATAGCCTGCTGGGCGGCTGCCACACAGGGAACTTAGGGGAGCTGATAGGGGGGATCATAGAATATCAGAGTTGGAAGGGACCTCAAGAGGTCATCTAGTCCAACCCCCTGCTCAAAGCAGGACCAATTCCCAGCTAAATCATCCCAGCCAGGGCTTTGTGAAGCCGGGCCTTAAAAACCTCCAAGGAAGGAGACTCCACCACCTCCCTAGGTAACACATTCCAGTGTTTCACCACCCTCCTAGTGAAATAGTTTTTCCTAATATCCAACCTGGACCTCCCCCACTGCAACTTGAGACCATTGCTCCTTGTTCTGTCATCTGCCACCACTGAGAACAGCCGAGCTCCATCCTCTTTGGAACCCCCCTTCAGGTAGTTGAAGGCTGCTATCAAATCCCCCCTCATTCTTCTCTTCTGGAGACTAAACAATCCCAGTTCCCTCAGCCTCTCCTCATAAGTCATGTGCTCAAGACCCCTAATCATTTTTGTTGCCCTCTGCTGGACTCTTTCCAATTTTTCCACATCCTTCTTGTAGTGTGGGGCCCAAAACTGGACACAGTATTCCAGATGAAGCCTCACCAATGTCAAATAAAGGGGAACGATCACGTTCCTCGATCTGCTGGCAATGCCCCTACTTATACAGCCCAAAATGCCGTTAGCCTTCTTGGCAACAAGAGCACACTGTTGACTCATATCCAGCTTCTCATCCACTGTGACCCCTAGGTCCTTTTCTGCAGAACTGCTACCTAGCCATTCGGTCCCTAGTCTGTAGCAGTGCATGGGATTCTTCCGTCCTAAGTGCAGGACTCTGCACTTGTCCTTGTTGAACCTCATCAGGTTTTTTTCGGCCCAATCCTCTAATTTCTCTAGGTCCCTCTGTATCCGATCCCTACCCTCTAGTGTATCTACCACGCCTCCTAGTTTAGTGTCATCTGCAAACTTGCTGAGAGTGCAGTCCACACCATCCTCCAGATCATTAATAAAGATATTAAACAAAACCGGCCCCAGGACCGACCCTTGGGGCACTCCGCTTGAAACCGGCTGCCAACTAGACATGGAGCCATTGATCACTATCCGTTGAGCCCGACGATCTAGCCAGCTTTCTATCCACCTTACAGTCCATTCATCCAGCCCATACTTCTTTAACTTGGCGGCAAGAATACTGTGGGAGACTGTATCAAAAGCTTTGCTAAAGTCAAGGAATAACACATCCACTGCTTTCCCCTCATCCACAGAGCCAGTTATCTCATCATAGAAGGCAATTAGGTTAGTCAGGCACGACTTCCCCTTCGTGAATCCATGCTGACTGTTCCTGATCACTTTCCTCTCCTCTAAATGTTTCATAATTGATTCCTTGAGGACCTGCTCCATGATTTTTCCAGGGACTGAGGTGAGGCTGACTGGCCTGTAGTTCCCCGGATCCTCCTCCTTCCCTTTTTTAAAGATGGGCACTACATTAGCCTTTTTCCAGTCATCTGGGACCTCCCCCGATCCCCATGAGTTTTCAAAAATAATGGCTAATGGCTCTGCAATCTCACCCGCCAACTCCTTTAGCACCCTCGGATGCAGCGCATCCGGCCCCATGGACTTGTGCACGTCCAGTTTTTTAAATAGTCCCGAACCACTTCTTTCTCCACGGAGGGCTGGTCACCTTCTCCCCATGCTGTACTGCCCAGTGCAGCAATCTGGGAGCTGACCTTGTGCGTGAAGACAGAGGCAAAAAAATCATTGAGTACATTAGCTTTTTCCACATCCTCGGTCACTAGGTTGCCTCCCTCATTCAGTAAGGGGCCCACATTTTCCTTGATTTTCTTCTTGTTGCTAACATACCTGAAGAAACCCTTCTTGTTACTCTTAACATCTCTTGCTAACTGCAACTCCAAGTGTGATTTGGCCTTCCTGATTTCACTCCTGCACGCCTGAGCAATATTTTTATACTCCTCCCTGGTCATTTGTCCAATCTTCCACTTCCTGTAAGCTTCTTTTTTGCGTTTAAGATCAGCAAGGATTTCACTGTTTAGCCAAGCTGGTCGCCTGCCATATTTACTATTCTTTCTACACTGCCGGCCCACACTGGTTCGAAGCCCCCAGCAGCTAGTTTAGGGCTACCATATGTCCGGATTTCCCCGGACATGTCTGGCTTTTCGGTCTATAAATAGCCGTCCGGGGGGGGATTTTAAAAAATCTAAAAATGTCCGGGATTTCCCCCCGGTCGGCTATTTATAGACAGAAAAGCGGCGGCCAAGCGCCACTGGGCACCCAAAGCCCCTTCCCGGCTCCTCCCATCCCCTGCAGCCTTACCACGCTGTCCAGCCCCGCAGCTGTCTTCCCTGTCCTCCACTCCCCTGAACGCTCCGCCCACCTGCTCCTCCCCCTCCCCCTCCCCTGCTTCCCGCCAATCAGAGCTTCGCGGGAAGTCTGAAAAGAAGCAGGGGCAAGCGGGAAGCAGCAGCAGGTAAGCTGGGGCGGGGGGGGGGGGAGCGTGAAGAGGAGAGCTCCAGGGAGGCGCGGCCCTGGCCGCGCGGCTCCCTCCGGCCCGAGCTGCGACCGGCGGCCCCAGCAGCTGCGGCCCGGCTTGGGCCCCAGGGCGGCGGCCCCAGTTCTGGCCCCAGGCGGCGGCCCCGGCACCAGCCAAGCACCCCAGGCACCAGCCCGGCTCGGGCCCCAGCAGCGAAATCGGCCCGGCTCGGGCCCCAGCCCCGGCCAAGCACCTCCAGTCCGGCCCCAAGCCCCGCAACCCCGGCCGGAGCTCCAGCCAGAGCACAGCCCTATTCCTGGGCTCTTTAAAGCCGGCCCTGGTCAGGGGACAGGGAGGGGGGGTTGGATGGGTTGGGAGTTTGGGGGGTCTGTCGGGGGGTAGGGACAGTCAGGGATAGGGAGCGGGGGGGGTTGTGGGTCTGGGGTTCTGGGGGGGCTGTCAGGGGGGTAGGGGTGTGGAGAGGGGTTGAGGCAGGCAGGTAGCAGAGGGGATTGGATGGGTCGGGACTTCTGGGAGTCCTGTCAGGGGGCGGGGAGCAGTTGGATAGGGCATGGGAGTCCCCGGGGGTCTGTCTGGGGGCGGGGGTGTGAATATGGGGTGTGGGTGTGGATATGGGTCAGGGCAGTCAGGGGACAGGTAGGGTCGTAGGGGGGCAGTGAGGGTGGGGGGTTCTCAGGAGGGGGCAGTCAGGGGACAAGCACGGCGGCTTAGATGGGGGTGGAGTTCTAGGGGGCAGTTAGTGGCAGGGGTCCCAGGAGGGGGCAGTCAGGGGACAAGGAACGGGGGGGGGGGGGTTGGGGGTTCTTAGGGGGGCAATCAGGGGGTGGGAAGTGGGAGGGAGTGGATGGGGGCGGGGCAGGGGTGGGTCTAGAGCGGGGCTCCTCTCCCCCAGTGTCCTCTTTTTTTGCTTGTGGAAATATGGTAACCCTAAGCTAGTTCCAATGGGCTGCTCTTTCTGTAAGCAGTGAACAAAGCAGGAGGCTGCCAAACAACGTTAGAAGGGACCATTGTGCAACTTTAAATAAGCATGTTCTCTAATTGATCGGCAATGTAACAACTAAACATTAACTGGGATGACGTTAAGTGAGGGGTTACTGTAAGAGACTGCGTGGAGGAGGAGAGTACCCTGCTGGGAGTGGGCTGCACGCTCTGTCTGCCCCAGACGGTACCAGGTCTGCAGCAAGCCCGGCAGGGCAGCCTGCATCCTTCCCTCCCCGCCGACCGGAGCAGCGTGGAGCCCTCCCGGCAGGCAGCACGGTGGTCGGGGCCGCATGGCGAGCACCCCGCTGAAGCCCTGGCCACTCCCCTTCTCTCTCTGCCCCCGTTCCCCCTCCCTCCCCCCCGCTAGCCGGGGCACGTCTGCAGTGCAGGGAGTCCGCCTGCACCCTGGGTTTCGCCCCCCCGCGGGTTTTTTTTTTTTTTTTTTGCTTGGGGCAGCAAAAAAGCCAGAGCTGGCCCTGCCTGGACTTCAGAAAAGCAGACTTGGACTCCCGCAGGGAACTGATGGGCAGGATCCCCTGGGAGGCTAATATGAGGGAGAAAGGAGTCCAGGAGAGCTGGCTGTATTTTAAGGAAGCCTTACTGAGGCGCAGGAACAAACCATCCTGGTGTGCAGAAAGAATAGCAAATATGGCAGGTGAACAGCTTGGCTTAGCAGAGAAATCTTCGGTAAGCTTAAACACAAAAGGAAGCTTACAAGAAGTGGAAACTTGGGACAGATGACTAGGGAGGAGTATAAAAATATTGCTCCAGCATGCAGGGGTGTAATCAGGAAGCACAACTGGAGTTGCAGCTAGCAAGGGATGTGAAGGGTAACAAGAAGGTTTCTACAGGTATGTTAGCAACAAGAAGGTGGTCAGGGAAAGTATGGGCCCCTTACTGAATGAAGGAGGCAGCCTAGTGACAGAGGATGTGGAAAAAGCTGAAGTACTCAATGCTTTTTTTGCCTCAGTCTTCACAGACAAGGTCAGCTCACAGACTGCTGCATGGGGCAGCACAGTATGGGGAGGAGGTGAGCAGCCCTCAGTGGTGAAAGAACAAGTTAAGGACTATTTAGAAAAGCTGGACATGCACAAGTCCATGGGGCCGGATGCACTGCATCCGAGGGTGCTGAGGGAGTTGGCTGATGTGATTGCAGAGCTACTGGCCATTATCTTTGAAAACTCGTGGCAATCGGGGGAAGCCCCGGATGACTGGCAAAAGGCAAATATAGTGCCTATCTTTAAATAAGAGAAGGAGGAGAATCCGGGGAACTACAGGCCAGTCAGCCCCACTTCTGACCCTGGAAAAATCATGGAGCAGATCCTCAAGGAATCCATTTTGAAGCACTTGGAGGAGAGGAAGGTGATCAGGGACAGTCAACATGGATTCACCAAGGGCAAGTCATGCCTGACCAACCTGATTACCTTCTATGATGAGATAACTGGCTCTGTGGATATGGGGAAAGCGGTGGATGTGATATATCTTGACTTTAGCAAAGCTTTTGATACGGTCTCCCACAGTATTCTTGCCAGCAAGTTAAAAAAGTATGGATTGGATAAATGGACTATAAGGTGGATAGAAAACTGGCTAGATTGTCGGGCTCAATGGGTAGTGATCAACGACTCTGTGTCTAGTTGGCAGCCGGTATCAAGAGGAATGCCCTAGGGGTCGGTGCTGGGGCTGGTTTTGTTCAACATCTTTATTAATGATCACAGAATCATAGAATATCAGGGTTGAAAGGGACCTCAGGAGGTCATCTAGTCCAACCCCCTGCTCAAAGCAGGACCAATCCCCAACTAAATCATCCCAGCTAGGGTTTTGTCAAGTCTGACCTTAAAAACCTCTAAGGAAGGAAATTCCACCACCTCCCTAGGTAACCCATTCCAGTATTTCACCACCCTTCTAGTGAAAAAGTTTTTTCTAATATCCAACCTAAACCTCCCCCACTGCAACTTGAGACCATTACTCCTTGTTCTGTCATCTGATACCACTGAGAACAGCCTAGATCCATCCTCTTTGGAACCCCCTTTCAGATAGTTGAAAGCAACTATCAAGTCCCTCCTCATTCTTCTCTTCTGCAGACTAAACAATCCCAGTTCCCTCAGCCTCTCCTCATAAGTCATATGCTCCAGCCCCCTAATTATTTTTGTTGCCCTCTGCTGGACTCCTTCCAATTTTTCCACACCCTTCTTGTAGTGTAGGGCCCAAAACTGGACACAGTACTCCAGATGAGGCCTCACCAATGCCGAATAGAGGGGAACCATCATGTCCCTCAATCTGCTGGCAGTGCCCCTAATTATACAGCCCAAATTGCCGTTAGCCTTCTTGGCCACAAGGGCACACTCTTGACTTATATCCAGCTTCTCGTCCACTGTAATCCCCAGGTCCTTTTCTGCTTATCATCTTCTTACCATATTTTTGAACAATAAAAAAAAAAAATGAAAAACATTTTTTAATGTATGTGAAGAATCTAATTCTACCATTTAAGAGATAAGCTAATTCACCTTCCTCTATGTGGCCTCAGATTTCATCATTATACACATATGGGAAAATTTTTCGTGTGTTCATCAACAATCCTGCTTTTTTATCTGTGACTGAGTTCTTGCCTCACTGTGTATCATCACTAGTATTAAAGAACCTGTAGGCTGAAGGGTGGGCTCATTAACAAATGTAAAACCCTAATACTACTGACGAGTTTGCACAGGTGTAACTGACTCCCCTGTAACTGGAAATTACCAAACAGTTCTGTGGGTGATGTACAAAAAGGAATCCAAGCCAGCTCATGCCCACCTAACTGTCTGCTGTCCACAGAAATAAAAAGTAGTAAACAACTAGATTTGTCACTAAAATCTGACCGATTCACACAGGGAACACATCTGAATAAGATGATGCCATTTTTACAGTCAGTTTTCAAAGAGCTGAACCATCCACTAGTGGAAAGAGAACAAAAATTATTTAATTTTAACTTCCTACCCTTCTGGAGCCTAACCAATATGCAGCCCTCCAAACAGGGACTTGATAATAGTCACTCATTAGGTTATCTTCCTCCTCATGTCAGAGCAACCTCTTTGAGCACAATAAACCCACTAGGTGCCTTCTTCTATCTTGACTTTAGCAAAGTTTTGATAAATAACTGCTACAACTAACAACCTAACAAATCATAATTGCAATCCACTCCCCACATAATTTAGCAAGTACAGGATCTGTCCAATTTCTAAGTACCCCTGTTTCCTGCAACAGTAAAAATCATGCTACTTGTATAGGTGGTGACCTCGGAGAATGTGAAATGGACAAAAGACTATTCAGTATCTCTCCCTCCCAGATAGGTTCCCACGGTTTTAGGAAAACAAGTATGTGGGGAGGGGATGAAACCCTTTAAACTATCTCAGTATTTGCTCCCAGAATGCATGCTGTTTGGCTCTGATTGTTTATTGATTTTCTGACCCCCAAAGAAGCAAATTGTTCAAAGTATGTTGAGGGCTAGATTTTCAAAGGTGCTCAGCACCGAACAGCTTCCATTTAGGCACTTCAGTAAGTATCTAGATTTCTAAAAGTGCTCAGCACTTGAGAATAATGGGAGCTGCTGGGTGCAGAGCACTTGGGAAATCTGGCCTCTTCATTTAAGTGCTTTACAAGAAAAGAAAATGAACAGTTCGCCCCCCCCCCTCCACACACACAATCCTATGGTATAAGGGAGTATTTGAGATCAGTTATTAGAAGGATTTTAATAATCATTATTACTTTTGATGAGGGAAAACCAAAGGGGTGGAGATGTATCTTTAAGTCTGACTTGAAGGCAATGAGATTAGTGGTCATAAAAACATCTCTAACCATCTAAAGCAGTGGTTTTCAACCTGTGGTTCGTGGACCACTGAGGGTCTGCAGACAAAGATTTCCAAAGGGAGCTGCACCTCCATTCAAAATTTTTTAGGGGTCCGCAAATGAAAAAAGATTGAAAACCATTGGTCGAAAGAAAAGCCCCATCAGTGGGGTTCCGTTTCTCTCTTTTCTAAAGCTAAGAAAAAGGCTACTGCTACCCCTATCATTGGTTGATTAGCGCTACTGGGGTATTCAAACAATGATTCATTAAATCCCTTCAAAATCTGTCACTAAATCTCAAGAGGCCTTTTGTATTATATAGAGGAGAAAAAACAAACATGAGAAAGCTTTATCCACTGGGCTTAATTTTAAAAATAAAATACTGAGTGGTCACACAGACAGATTCTATGAAGGTGTAGAATACGAAAGGGTGTGGGGACCAGATTATGCGTAGTTTTCATGCAGGTATATAGGAGGGGAGAAGCCTTTTCTTCCTGTTGTACTCTTTATGCATGGGCCAACCTCAGTTTGAGTCCCTGTGTTCTCCTAAGTGAACAATCGATCTCTGTTGGTGCCCCTGAATTGCAAGGCACCTCAAAAAGGCGGGGGGGAGGAGGTGTGGGGGCAGATACTTGGCTATTTTCCCATACATAGATGCTGCATTCTCCTAAGTGGTAGTGAAATAAGTATGCTTTCCTTGCACACCTCTGCAATGTTTCCTACACTACCTGCTGTGACACACTTATGTGAAAGGCACAATCTAATTCTAAATGTATTCTGGGTTCAAGCCTGTATATAAAACCATAATAAAGTAGATATACCACATTTTATTTAGGGACTTTTCATCCTAAAAATCAAATGAGTAAGGTCTTAAAAGTTAGTCTGTGCTGTAAAGGATATATTTGTTCTCAGAACAGTATATGGGATGAGGCCCCTGAAATGTACATGGAGCATATAACTACTTTCTTACTTGAAAAAAAGGAGGAAATGTAAGACGACTCAGAGGCTAATGTGTGATTCCTTGAATGAACTTGTTTCCCTTTCATGAGACAGTAAATCTCAAACTAGGAATGATCTTCATGGGCTAATTTTTTTAAAAGTAAATACTGGTAAACTCAGAGATAGGGCATATGAAGATTTCTGTATGCTTTGCTGATCTGTAAATGTAGCTGTCTGTATGAAAAGCAGCTGTTTAGTTTCCCTCTATTCAGGCTGAATGGATGACTGGACAGATTTAATGGATTTATCAGTATTCATTATCTCTCTAATCCCTTTGTCATCTGATTTTTGGAAGAGATTTTTGACATCTACTGGGAGGCTAAGCAACACTAGAAAGATGGTTCAATGTGTTAAGAGGCAGGCCTCAGAGTATTTGAAAAAAAAACAGATGAGGCAAAATTGTAATTACTACAATAGATGCCGTGAGTAATTGTGCAGAGAGGCAATTTCATGATGAGAACAGCTGGATTCATTGGTAAAGAAGAGACCAACTGATCATTTAAAACAAAATGTTTAAAGTATGTAGAAGTTGCGAGTGTTTGTATTCCTATTCTCTTATGTTTCTAGACTGAGGGCAAGACTCTCAACTGGTGAAAATTGGTGTTGCTCCACTGACACCAATGGAGCTATGCCAGTTTACACCAACAGAGGATCTGCCCCTGTATATTCTGAATAGTCTGAATGATACTTCCTTTGGACTGCTCTGTACATGAGGCGATTTCATTCCCAAATGACCAGGCTAGAATCTGGGGAAGTCTAGAGCCAGTACTCTGGTATACAGCACTATCACTCCTCTGGTGGCACTATCAGTTTCTGCAGAATTTAAGTTGTCATTTAAAAAAAAAAAAGCCTCTGTCTGAGGTGGATGCTGCCAAGAAGAGGTGTTGCAGTCAATGCTCAATGCTCAAAAAAGGGAAGGAGGAGGATCCGGGGAACCACAGACCAGTCAGCATCACCTTAGTCCCTGGAAAAATCATGGAGCAGGTCCTCAAGGAATCAATTCCTGCACTTAGGATGGAAGAATCCTATGCACTGCTACAGGCTAGTGACCGAGTGGCTAGGAAGCAGTTCTGCAGAAAAGGACCTAGGGGTTACAGTGGACAAGAAGCTGGATATGAGTCAATAGTGTGCCCTTATGGCCAAGAAGGCTAATGGCATTTTGGGCTGTATAATTAGGGGCACTGCCAGCAGACTGAAGATGAATCAATTGGTTCATGTGGAACGGGGATGAATTTTGGATGTGGTCTAAGAGTACCGAAAAAATATTGTGTAGGGGGGATGTGCCATCAGAGCTGCCATTTCTCCTATTGTCCTGGCTGAGGTGATTGCTATCTGGAAGGCCATCTTTATTGAAAGGTGTGTAAGAGAGCAGGTGGCCATGGGTTCGAAGGGAGATCTAATCAGGCGTTTCAATACCAGGTTCAGGTCCCACAAGGGGGTAAGATGTTGGGATTGTGGGGAAATGTTTATTATACCCCCTGAGGAATAGTTTAGTGGTCGGGTTTGGTAGCACTGAGTATCCCTCTACTTGGTGGTGAAAAGCTGCTATAGCTGCCAGGTGGATCCTGAGGGAACTGAGAGATAGTCCTGAATGCTTTAGTCAGTACACAATCTAGGTCTTTGGAAGAGTGATGGATGTTGGGGAGATTTGATGGGAAGTACACTAATTTCAAAACCTGGACCATTTTTGTAGGTAAGTATGGTGTGTTGAGGACTTTTTACTGCATAGTAATACCTCCTTCGAGCAGAAGCTCTCTATACGTTTAAACCATGGAGTCACGCCTTGAGGCAAAGAATTCCCAGGTGGGATGTAGGGTGCATCCTTCGTTTTGCAAGAGGCAGCCTGGAGTGGATTGGAGAGAGATCGGCAGGCATGTCGCAAGATGTGAAAGGTAAGTGTATCAGTTCTGTCTCAGCCAAGTGGGAGCAATCAATATGATATGTGCTCCTTCTCTTTTTATTTTTAGTAAGACCTTTGCCAGTAAGGGGAATGGAAGAAAGTCATAGAAAGGTCCCTGCCCTGGGGAGATGGAGAGCCTCACCCAGGAAGCATTGCCCCATCCCTGCTCTGGAGCAATAGCATGGACATTTTTTGTTCAGGTAAGTGGCAAACAGGTCTGTGGTTGGTGTTCCCGATTGCCTGAATAGGTCATGAGGTATCGTTGTGTTTATCTCCCACTCATGGCCGTGTAGGAATTTGCAACTGAGACTATCTGCTATTGAGTTTTGAGTGTCTGGAAGGTAAGCTGCTGATAGTGTGACATCGTGGGAGATGCACCAGTTTCATTGCTTCTGCACAGAAGGAGAATGATCTAGCTCCTCCTTGTCAATTTATGTAGTACATACACGCTATGTTGTCTGTTAGGATTCTCATGTCTAATGCCTTGATCAGTGGGAGGAAATGAGTGCAGGCCTCCTGAGTTCGAGGGAGTTGATGTGGAGGGATATCTCTGTAGATGACAACCTGCCTTGTGTTGTCAGGTCATTTAGATGTGCATCCGATCCTATGAGGGATGGGTTGGTGGTAAGAAGCAGAGACAGAGAGGTTTGCAAAAAGGGAATCCCTTTTCAGACATTTCTTGGTTCTTTTCACCACTCCAAGGAGTTTTTGACCCTGGTGGGTAGTGACAGGGGTTTGTCTAGCCTGTCTCTGTTTGGTCTGTAGACTGAGCTGAACCACAAGTGAAGTCATCGCATGTGAAGCCTGGCATGCGGTACTTCTGCTGTGCCCATGGCATATGCCTCAAAAGTTTGAGGCAGTGTTTGGCTGACATTTGTGGGCTGTTTTAAACGGTCTCTATGAGTATGGTCAAAGAGAGGAATCTGTGCTGAAGTAGGAGGGCTCTGGCCTGTTATCAGTCAAGCTCAGTGTCTATGAACTCCAGGAGCTGCACTGGAGTGAGGGTTGATTTCTGGGAATTGATCGGTAGGCCCAATTTCATTACCAAGTCTACTGTGGATCCGGTGAATCAGGCGAGCCTCTTGGAAGGACTGGCCTCTGAGGAGACAATCATCCAGGTAGGGGTAAATCATGATCCCCGGGGAATGTAAGTGCACTGCCACTACTAAGAGAACCTTGGAGAATACTCTCAGAGCTGATGACAGCCCGAAGGGGAGTACTCTGTACTGGTAGTGGTCATGTCCTAGGGTAAGTCTGAGGAACCGTCTGTGAGAGGGCAAGATTGAGATCGAAAGTAAGTGTCCTGAAGGTTGAGGGCCAAAAACTAGTCTCCCTGTTTCAGGCTGGAATAATCGTTGCTAGAGTGACCATCTTAATTTTTTGAGCTTTGACATATTTTTTGAGTGCTCTGAGGTCTAGTATGGGTCTCCAACCTCCCTTCCTCTTGGGTATTAGGAAATAGCAAGAGTAAAAACCTTTGCTTCGTAGAGGTACTGGTTTTATCGCTCTATCGATTTCTTGTCATACTAAACTCTTGTGAGAAGGGTCACTGTAGAGGGAGAGGGAAGAGTGTTGTGAAGGGAGTAAGGCGGTAAAATGGATGGAGTACCCAGTGCAAACAATTTCCAAGACCCAGTGGGGCTGTCTGAGGGTATGCTCGGGGAGCATGGCAGGGCTGCGGGGAAGTTTCTCATGACAGAAGATGACTCGGTGCCGAAGTCCCGGTCCCAAGAAGAGGATACTCCATTACGTCGGATACATGGAGGTCTCTCAAGAGCCAGAATTCCAGCAGTACCAACCGATTCGGTGCCACTGGTGGTATTGAGGGGGTTGGTGATCTTGCCCACACCAAATGCTCCAGTGCCTGATGGGGCATCGATGACAGTGCTGATGGAACCATGTGTACTGGCAGTGTCTTCTTAGTGGAGTGCTGGCCCCTGTCTTTGGGTGCCGTTGACTCTATGCCTGTACCCATCAGGTCTTAGGCACATGAATGACACCTGGCACTCCAGATTTTTGTGAGCCATGATAACAGGTTGGGACTGTCTTGTACTGATGGTGCCGAACGTGCTAGAGAATATTTAAGGCTGACTTGGGGCTCATTCTGGGGACTTCCTACTCTCTTTTTCAATGACTTACGAGAGGAGTCAGCAACTGATTTCTTCAACCTACAGTCCTTGGATGTTGAGGGCTGTGAGGAAGACTCACATCTGCCAGGTGACTCTTGGCATGGGTCCGGGAACAGTTGGAGGGCTGCCTCCATGAAGATGATCTTCTGTCTCAACTCCCTGTCCTTGCAAGACCTGGGCCTGAGTTACTGGCAGAGACAATATTTCTGTGGAATGTGTCCTTCCCCATGGCAGCGTATGCACCAGGAGTGCTTGCCTGCTACAGGGATAGCCTCTTTGCAGGAAAGGCACTTCTTGAAGCCCGGTGAACAGGGCATACCCCGTTGGTGGAAGAATCCCTGATGAAAAAGGGGGAAACAAAGTCTTTTTGTTTTCTTTGCGAAGAAAGTAAAATGAGAAAAACTACAACTAAGACTGGGGAAACTAACTAGCTATAGAAATGTAAAAGAAGGTAATGGTTGGAAATGGACTGCTAATCGATCCATCTCTAGCCAGGACAGTTGAGAAGGAACTAAGGAGTTAGCCCACACATGCTGGCTAGCCTCGTGCACCAGGAGAGATAGCACACGCGTGGGCATAATGGACCCTGCTACCAAAGTTCTCTGATCCGCAATGCACGAACACAAGCACACCTACAGTGGAACGCCCATAGAGACACTAGTCGAACAGGAAGGGTTACATACACAGGAGTGTATAACATGGAGGTAATTGTAGAACTGTAAAGACCTCCCACACAGGAAGCATTACAGAGATTTAGGAACTGTAACATATCTAATCAAATTAATCTCTAATTTGCCACAATCAACTGCTCAAATTAGATGCTGCATAAGGACTCTACTGAAAGTCCTGGGAAGACTGGCAAGGAAAAAACTTACAGTATTTACAAAGTTATCACAGATATACCAGAGACAAATAGCCTAAAATGTCAGTCAATACAAGCACATAATCTCTTTCCAGAGCCCTTGTGTGTCGCAATTATTGTATGGGGGTGTAAAAACCAAAAGGGGGGGGTCAAAAACTGACAAGGTGAGTTACACGCTGAAGTCCGATGTAAGAGTTCTGCAACAACAAAAGTTGAGAGGTGAAGGTATTAGTAATTCATAGCTGGAAGAGTTACAGAGTAACAAGGAATCAAAATATAGCAAAGCTTCTCATGTATGCACACACCACCCCTTTGATTATGCATACTCAGAAACTAGGGGCACCAGGCACTGCTGTAACTCCGGTGTTTCCTACTATTTACAGAATCTATTGAAATGTTCATTACCTTCATTGTCGTTACTTGCACTCATTTTGAGCCCTGGCACATTAACACCCTGAGAATGTTTCATTACTAGCTGAGATTCCCAGTTCCAAGTAAGCTAAGGTTTTATTTGCTGAAAAGCCCCAATCCTCAGTTTGGTGACAGTGGATGCTCCTGGTCTGGAGTCTCACCTGTAAACCACAGCCGGGATACGCTTCCAGGACCGAAAGCTTGCCACACTCTCCAGCTCCTTGTCCGTGATCCAGGCGGGAACTATGAGCTCCTGTGGGTAGCTACCACAGAGCCTGAGTGGAAAGAGGAAGTGAAGTGTTAAATGTAGCAGACAAATAGCAGATACATAACCTACTGACAATGTAAAATAAAAGGCAGTACAAGCAAACTAAGTGCTGTTCATTTCGCAACCCATACTATTTTGTGAGTTTTTGATCAATCATATATGCAGCTACAATCCTCTTTATCAGACATTAAAGAATACAGTGGACCAGAACCTTAGTTGGTGTAAGTCTGCATAGCTCCACTGGTATCAATGGAGTAGTGCTGCTTTCACCATTTGAGGATCTGACCCAGCGTTTCCTTAGGAAAATTTTAACCCAATGGTTATTTAACTCCAGCTGCCAGGAACGCATCAAAACACAGAAGAGAAATTACTCATCTTCCAATACCAAAGAGTTAGTAATTCCACTCTCTTCTATAAGCTCATATCACAAAGCCGCTAGGAATGGAGTCATTATGGTCTCGCAGAGTCGGTCAGCAGAGGATATATGTGTAAAACTGGACCAATGCATCAACCTATCAATCCCTTTTGGAAGGTAGGAACTGGATTGTGCTGATGTGTGGTGGTCTGGCGAAATGGTACTTTTCCCTGTGGGCTGCCATCTTGTGCTCTAGAATTTAGTGAAAAGAGTGATGTGTGCTGGAATTACACAAAATGTCTGTAAGATTAGCTTGGAGAGGTGTGAACAGTTCCCATTCATTGCTATAGCATATTAATTCTTAGACCAATTGATGTTTATATAAATGTCAACTTTGGTAACTACTTAACCACTAACCCAAACTTGCAAGCAAAAAAAAGGATACTCATATTTTGAAGATCAACTCAATCTACTATGCGTGGGTTCTCACTGAATCTCAGTGAGTATAAGGCAGGGGTCGGCAACCTTTCAGAAGTGGTGTGCCGAGTCTTCATTTATTCACTCTAATTTAAGGTTTCGCGTGCCAGTAATACATTTTAATGTTTTTAGAAGGTCTCTTTCTATAAGTCTATAACATATAACTAAACTATTGTTGTATGAAAAGTAAACAAGGTTTTTAAAATATTTAAGAAGCTTCATTTAAAATTAAATTAAAATGCAGAGCCCCCCCGGACCAGTGGCCAGGACCCGGGCAGTGTGAGTGCCACTGAAAATCAGCTCGCATGCCGCCTTCGGCATAGTGTGCCATAGGTTGCCTACACCTAGTATAAGAGAATACCAACACTCCTCTCCCTAGCCCCTCCAATCTGACCAATGGTTGAAAGGAACCTTCCAAGAATGAACCATAACAGCAAGGTTATAATTCTAACCAAACAGATCTCTGGAATGACGGAACATCTTTGTCTCAGGCTGCTTTTCAGGCTGCCTAACTCTTCTCTGTAACAAAAATCCTGTACGACTATGGAAGCAGCAGGAGACAAGGAGAAACAGCATGATAAGCCAGCCAGCTCTACACAGACAACACTAGTGGTCCACAGACCATCACTTGGGAACCCTTACCTTAATGTTTAAAAATTGTGTTTCATTTCTCACCCAAATTTAAGCATATTTCTAGGAGAAAAATTATGAGCCCATAAAGAATGTCTTCCACAGCTTGAGATAAATTGCAGGGAATTGAAAATATTTTCTTCCAATAAGGGTAACAAAAGTGGAAGTAGTTACAAAAAATAAGTTATGCATTTTCCCCCAATTCAGGGCAACACATAAAGCATGTGCCTAAGTCTATCTCTATTCAGAAAAGCACTTAAGTACATGCATAAGTGTTTTCCTGAACAGGACTTTCCTGAATTTACTCCTCAGACTCTAAAAATGCCAAAGGGGAAAAAATTACGGTTTTTCTCCATTGTGCTTCTTTATTATGTATAAATAAAAAAGGCCTCTTTTCCTTTTTAAAAAAACCTTACACATGTCAAGAATATCTAGTCTAGTCTTCCTAGTTTTGTAGGAAGACTCCTGTGAAACTAGAGAACTGGAGTGGGAACTTTCTCAGATCTCAGTTCAAAAGCCTGGGTCTTTGAATCTTCCACAAAGAGTTTTTCTTCCCCATCTTTGTTAGGTGTTGGAGGAAAATAGTTGCTAACAAAAGCAAAATATTTTAAACAGTCTGAATAAGAATCAATTCCCTTCTCATTTGGTCAGGTTTCACTCTTCTGTAATGTTATAGTCCCTCTAGTTCTCCTGTCCTCCGAGGAGTCTTCCAGCAAGAAGAACAGAAAATCAAGACCTGATATCTCTAATTAAAAAAATATATACTTGAAAGCCCACTTTAAGGCATTATTTATAAATACATAAATCAGCAAAAAGGGCATAAGCTTATTTTTCCCTTTTTGCAGATTATCTTTCATTGTAGAAAGTCTCAATTTTAAGACGTTCCAGTGATCTGCTACATGCGGATTGGTGTTTTGACAGGGCACTTGGCTGTGAAGCAACAGTCTACAGAGATCCATACAACTTACTTGTATTTCTCATTGATATTGGATATCCTCCAGGCATTGTTCATATCAAAACCCATCCGTTCAACTTCATTTTTAAACCTCGAAGTTACATGCTCCCCTGGATACCAAAGGCAGACAGAGGAAATAAATCAGAAACACAAGGAAAGGTTCCTACTTTCCAAAACAGGTTGAGAAAGACACCACTGCACTCATTCAGGAAACAGGAAAGTAACAGGCACTGTGCAGCAGGATACCTGTATACATTTTTAACCCCCACTTTGAAAAATCGATATCAAGCAAGAGTACAACTGTTTCCCTTGATGACACTCAGTAATTGACTCGCCACACAGTAAAGAATAACTAATTTTTTTTTTAACAGTATTGAGTCTATGTCCCTGTAGATTCATACAGGAAACACCAAACTGCTGTGTAGATAGCAGATCAGATTCAAACACATTAGGAAAAACAAGTATAATTTAGATGAGTATGCTCTAATGAAGTCCAGAATACAATCTACCACAGAGGGACAAGATCTATTAATGTCTCCTTTCCAGAGCTCAGGAGAGTTTTGTATCAATGAGAAATAAACTAAGCTCTGGTCTGCCTGATTCCCAGATGGAAGGAACAGATGGTCTAATGCAGCAGTTCTCAAACTGTGGGTCGGGAGCTCAAAGTGGATCGCGACTCCGTTTTAATGGGGTTGCCAGGGCTGGCGTTAGACTTGCTGGGGCCCAAAGCCGAAGCCAAAGCTCCGCCACCTGGGACTGAAGCCAAAGCCCGGGGGTTTCAGCCCTGGGTGGCGGGACTCGGGTTACAGGCCCCTCACCCAGGGCTGAAGCCCCGTGGGCTTCGGCTTTGGCCTGTCCGCCTTGGGTGGTGGGACTCGGGCTTTGGCCCCCCCCATCCAGGGCTGCGGGGCTCAGTGGGCTCAAGCTTCGGTCCCCCCTCCTGTGGTCATGTAGTAATTTTTGTTGTCAGAAGGGGGTCACAGTGCAATGAAGTTTGAGAACCCCTGGTCTAATGGATAGGGCAGTAGGGCACTAACCTGGAACTCAAGAGACCTTGGCTCAATTCCCAATTCAGCCATTCCTGTATGACCTTGGAACAAGTCACTTAATTTACCCTGAGCCTCAGTTTCTCATCCCTTCCTCAGAGTGGTGTTCTGAGGTTAAAATTCATTAACAATTGTCAGATTCTGGCTGGGATGATTTAGTTGAGGATTGGTCATGCTCTGAGCAGGAGGCTGGACTAGATGACCTCCTGAGGTCCCTTCCAACCCTGATATTCTATTATTCTTAGATATTACTGTAACGAGGACCATACAAATTCCTAAATCAATACATTATGGCAACTGGAATGTTTACAATTTATTTTTGTACAGCGCCTTTTGAAAAAGTATCTCAATACAGTTGAAAAAAATTCAAGACAATAAAAAAAGTGAATCTGAGAGCCAGAAAGGATGCTAAAGGAGCACTCAAGGAAGATATGGCCATTCACAGAAACTTAATGAATTCTTTGCATCAGTCTTCAAGACTGAGTATGTGAGGGAGATTCCCAAACCTGAGCCATTCTTTTTAGGTGACAAATCTCAGGAACTGTCCCAAATTAATGAGATGTCATTAAAGGAGCTTTTGGAACAAATTGATAAACTAAACTGTAATAAGTCACTAGGACCAGACGGTATTCACCCAAGAGTTCGGAAGGAACTCAAATGTGAAATTGCAGAACTACTAACTGTAGTTTGTAACCTATCATTTAAATCAGCTTTTGTACCAGATGACTGGAGGATAGCTAATGTGACGCCAATTTTTAAAAAGGGCTCCTGAGGTGATCCCGGCAATTACAGGCCGGTAAGCCTGACTTCAAACTGGTTAAAAAAAAAAGGCTGGATCCCCACTTTGAACTTTAGGGTACAAATGTAGGGGCCTGCATGAAAACTTCTAAGCTTAACTACCAGCTTAGCTCTGGTTCCGCTGCCACCATTTCAATGGATTCCATTCCTGGGAAGCCTTGAAAAACCTTCACCAATTCCCTGGTGAATACAGATCCAAACCCCTTGGATCTTAAAACAAGGAGAAATTAACCATCCCCCCTCCTTCCTTCCACCAACTCCTGGTGAATAAAAAAAAAGAATTATCAGACACATAGATGAACATAAAAAGAAGAACAGGAGTACTTGTGGCACCTTAGAGACTAACAAATTTATTAGAGCATAAGCTTTCGTGGATTACAGCCCACTTCTTCGGATGCATATAGCATATATGCATATAGAGGAACATGATTTGTTGGGGAAGAATCAACATGTTTTTTGTAAAGGGAAATCATGTCTCACCAATGTACTAGAATTCTTTGAGGGGGTCAACATGAATGTGGACTAGGGGGATCCAGTGGATATAGTGTACTTAGATTTTCAGAAAGTCTTTAACAAGGTCCCTCACCAAACGCTCGTAAGCAAAGTAAGCTGTCCTGGGGATAAGAGGGAAGGTCCTCTGATGGATCAGTAACTGGTTAAATGATAGGAAACAAAGGGTAGGAATAAATAGACCATTTTCAGAATGGAGAGAGGTAAATAGTGGTGTCCCCCAGGGGTCTATACTGGGACCAGTACTGTTCAACATATTCATAAATGATCTGGAAAAAGGAATAAACAGTGAGGTGGCAAAATGTGCAGATGATATAAAACTACACAAGATAGTTAAGTCCCAAGCAGACTGCGAAGAGCTACAAAAGGATCTCACTAAACTGGGTGACTGGGCAACAAAATGGCAATTGACATTCAATGTTGATCAATGCAAAGTAATGCACATAGGAAAACATAATCCCAACAATACATATAAAATGATGGGGTCTAAATTAGCTGTTACCATTCAAGAAAGAGATCTTGGGAGTCACTGTGGATAGTTCTCTGAAAACATCCACTCACAGGCAGTCAAAAAAGCTAACAGAGTGTTGGGAATCATTAAGAAAAGTATAGATAATGAAGACAGAAAATATCATATTGCCTCTATATAAACCCATGTTACGTCCACATCTTGAATACTGCACGCCCCATCTCAAAAAAGATATATTTGAATTGGAAAAGGTACAGAAAAGGTCAACAAAAATGATTAGGGGTATGGAATGGCTACCATATGAGGTGAGATTAATAAGACTGGAACTTTTCAGTTTGGAAAAGAGACGACTAAGGGAGGATATGATAGAGGTCTTGAAAATGGTGACTGGTGCGGAGAAAGTAAATAAGGAAGTGTTATTTACTCTCTCTCATAACACAAGAACTAGGGGGGTCACCAAATGAAATTAATAAGCAGAGGTTAAAACGAACAAAAGGAAGTATTTCTTCACACAACGCACAGTCAACTTCTGGAACTCTTTGCCAGAGGATGTTGTGAAGGCCAAGACTATAACAGGGTTCAAAAAAGAACTAGGTAAGTTCATGGAGGATAGGTCCATCAATGGCAATTAGCCAGGATAGGCAGGGATGTAAAGCCATGCTCTGAATTGTCCTTAGCCTCGGTTTGCCAGAAGCTGGGAATGGGTGACAGGGGATGGATCACTTGATGATTACCTGTTCTGTTCACTCCTTCTGAAGCACTTGGCATTGGCCACTGTTGGAAGACAGGATACTGGGCTAGATGGACCATTGATCTGAACCAGTATGGCCATTTTTATGTTCTTATGTATTGCCAGCCTGACAGCTTTCAAATCCAAACATTTCCATATAATTGTTTCCAGGTTGCAATATGCTTTTATGTTTCATACAAGCTACTCATCATAACCACAGACTTCATCAGTTAAGGAAGATCTGGTGACGCTTCACATAGTGAGCAATATTTCAGTCACCACTTAAATAAAACATTGTTACCTGTGGAGAATATATAGCCAAGCTGTTGCCAATAGAAAATATGACTGAAGCCATCTAGCTTAAAAACTTAAGATCCTTGTGGGAAAGAACAACTTTCTTCTATTGCATCAGTTTGTACAGTGTCAAAACCTTTCCTGCTAGCGTGGATACTTTTCATAGTGAGACTACAATTGTTTTCCTACCTGTGTGAGATATGAAGTGAGAAGAAGACAACCTCTTAGTAACTAATGGAGCATCCCAGACAGTGGAGAAGTGCAAATTTTGTATCTACTACTATACATGGAGTCACTAATTTTTCCTTATAATGCAATAGAATTAGTTTTTAGTCAGACGGTATCCAGTGATTTCCTCTGCACAGATGCAGCTCCAAGCCAGGGGACTCCCTCTATTCTGAATGGAAGGATACTCTTTCTGAGATGCCTAGTTCTCAACTGAGACTATATTTCCTGTGACTGGGAAAATTAAGACAAGTATTTCATGGGTCTACACCCTTCATAGAATCATAGAATATCAGGGTTGGAAGGGACCTCAGGAGGTCATCTAGTCCAATCCCCTGCTCAAAGCAGGACCTAATCCCAACTAAATCATCCCAGCCAGGGCTTTGTCAAGCCTGACCTTAAAAACCTCTAAGGAAGGAAATTCCACCACCTCCCTAGGTAACCCATTCCAGTGCTTCACCACCCTCCTAGTGAAAAAGTTTTTCCTAATATCCAACTTAAACCTCCACCACTGCAACTTGGGACCATTACTCCTTGTTCTGTCATCTGGTACCACTGAGAACAGTCTAGATCCATCCTCTTTGGAACCCCCTTTCAGGTAGTTGAAAGCAGCTATCAAATCCCCCCTCATTCTTCTCTTCTGCAGACTAAACAATCCCAGTTCCCTCAGCCTCTCCTCATAACTCTTGTGCTTCAGCCCCCTAATCATTTTTGTTGCTCTCCGCTGGACTCTTTCCAATTTTTCCACATCCTTTTGTAGTGTGGGGCCCAAAACTGGACCCAGTACTCCAGGTGAGGCCTCACCAATGTTGAATAGAGGGGAATGATCACGTCCCTCGATTTGCTGGCAATGCCCCTACTTATACAACCCAAAATGCCGTTAGCCTTCTTGGCAACAAGGGCACACCAGATTTTTATAGTTGATCTTGAGCCATAATCTATTCTAATACTCCATGCATTACATAGGTTTCAGAATTCTACTTTCTATTATTTCTTTTATTTCGGTTTTCTGATATTTAGATACATTTCAGTGCAATTTAGCATTCTTACACCAATTATGCCAAAGCTTGGGGCACCTCCATAAAAAGAAATAAAATATAAAGTAGTGAAGCAATTTCCTTCATTATACCCTCAACTTAGTGTGTGTCTACCACTAATCTATTCTAGCTATAATTCAACTCTTAAAGTACAAAAACAACCATCACCAGTAATAAATGAAACCCAGGGGAAGGGAAAATTGTCACAAAGGATAAAATGAGAAAATTAATAGGATCCAGTGATTTCCAATGGACAGGTTACACTTTCGGAGAAGTAGTTTTGACCAGTAAAAGTTAATCAAGGAGTAAATGCTGTGGTATTCTCTAAATTAATGGTAGACTGCACCCAGGCTTGCTCGGGGAACAGAACTACTAGGGAACTTCAATACCCAGAAAGATCATGGAGCAAATAATTAAGCAATCAATTTGCAGATACCTCGAAGATAATAAGGTGATAGGTAATAGCTTTTTTTGACAGGGTAACAAGCCTTGTGGATAGGGGGGAAGCGGTAGATGTGGTATATCTTGGCTTCAGTAAGCCTTGTGATACTGTCTCACATGACCTTCTCATAAACAAACTAGAGAAATGCAACCTAGATGAAGCTACTATACGGTGGGTGCATAACTGGTTGGAAAACCATTCCCAGATAGAAATCATCAGTGATTCATAGTCAAGCTGGAAGGGCATATCAAATGGGATCCAGTTCTGGTTAATATCTTCATCCATGATTTAGATAATGGCATAGAGAATAGGGAATACACTTATAAAGTCTGCAGATAATACCAAGCTGGGAGGGGTTGCAAGTGCTTTGGAGGATAGGATTAAAATTTGAAATGATATGGACAAACTGGCAAAATGGTCTGAAGTAAATAGGATAAAATTCAATAAGGACAAATGCAAAGTACTCCAGTTAAGAAGGAACAATCAGTTGCACATATATAAAATGAGAAATGACCGCCTAGGAAGGAGCATTGTGAAAAGGGATCTGGGGGTCATAGTGGATCACAAGATAAATATGAGTTAACAGTGTAACACTGTTGTAAAAAAAGCAAACATCATTACCTGTTAGGTTCACTCCCTCTGGGGCACCTGGCATTGGCCACTGTCAGTAGACAGGATACTGGACTGGATGGACCTTTGCTCTGACCCAGTATGGCCGTTCTTATGTTCTTATCATTCTGGGATGTATTAGCAGGAGTGTTATAAGCAAGACACAAGTAGTAATAATTCTGCTCTACTCCACACTAATTAGACCTCAACTGAAATACTGTGTCCAGTTCTGGATGCCACATTTCAGAAAAGATGTGGACAAATTGGAGAAAGTCCACAAAAGAGCAACAAAAATGATTAAAGATCTAGAAAACATGATCTATGAAGGAAGATAGAAAAAAATGGGTTTGTTTAGTCTGGAGAAGAGAAGACTGAGAGAGGACATGATAACAGTTTTCAAGTACATAAAAGGTTGTTACAAGGAGGAGGGAGAAAAATTGTTCTTCTTAACCTCTGCAGCTAGGACAAGAAGCAATAGCCTTAAATTGCAGCAAGGGTGGTTTATGTTGGACTTTAGCGCACTGGAATAAATAGCCTAAGGAGGTTGTAGAATCTCCATCATTTGAAATTTTTAAAAGCAGGATAGACTAACACCTGTCAGGGATGGTCTAGATAATATTTAGTCCTGCCTTGAGTGCAGGGGTCTGGACTAGAAGACCTCTCCAAGTCCCTTCCAGTCCTATGATTTTATAATTCTATAAATACTACTACTTTTGTGTCTTCATTTCTATTACTTTCTATTATTTTCAGTTTCCAAGTATTGGTCAGAAAAGATCACGACCCTGGATAAAGAATATTTAGCAGAATAAGAAGTTACCTTGTGCAGTAACGATGGTTCTTCGAGATGTGTCCCCCTATGGGTGCTACACTGTAGGTGTGCTTGCATCCCTATGCTGCTGATCAGAGAACTTCGGTAGCAGTGTCTGTTAGGCCTCCACATGCACAGCCTCCTCTCATGCCCCACCATGAGGCTAGTCAGGACATGCATGCTAACCCCCTCAGTTCCTTCTCTACTGCGGGGTCATACATAAGAACTCTGAAGATGAGGGGAGGAGGGGAGGTTATGGAGCACCCATAGGGACACACATCTCGAAGGACAATCATAACTACACAAGCTGAGTAACTTTTTCTTTGAGTAGTGTCCCTATGGATGCTCCACTGTAGGTGACTCCTGACCTGTAACCCCACTGGAGGGCTCGGACTTTGGATTTGGGTCAGTTATAGATGACAACACTGTGGAGCTGAAGATGGTATCAGAGGCGAAGTCTGCAGTGATCATATAGTGTTCTCCGAAGGTGTGGACTGACGACCATGTCACCACTCTACAGATCTCTCGGATAGGGACATTTTTGAACAAAGCAACGGATGAGGACATCGACCTTGTGGAGTGTGTACAAAGAGTATCTCGAGGGATTATACTGTCAACTTGATAACATTATCTGATGCAGTTCGAGACACTTGGACAGTCTTTGGGCTGATATTGCTGAGCCCTTGGATCTTTCCACAATGGAGAAGAAAAGTCATGGAGACTTCCTAAAAACCTTCATCATGTCCAGGTAGAAGGCTAGGGCTCTCCTGACATCTAGAGCATGGAGTATAGCCCCACTGTTGTCTCGGTGAGGCTTGGGGTAAAAGTTGAAAGGTGAATCAAATGATTCATGTGAAATAGGGAGGTTATCTTGGGAGTGAATTTCGGGTGTGGTCTGAGCATAACCTTGTCCCAAAAGAATACCATGTAGATGGGACGTGCCATCTGAACCGATATTTCTCCTATTCTCCTAGCCAAGGTAATCACTACCAGGAAGGCTCTTTTCACTTAGAGGTATGTAACTGAACAGGTGACCATGGGTTCGAAGGGAGGCCTAATCAGTGCTTTGAATACCAGGTTTAGGTCCCACGTGGGAGCAGAAAGTCGAGGTTGCGGGAAGAGGTTTACTATACTCTTGAGGAACCTTTTATTGGTCAGGTGGGACAGCACTGACTATCCCTCTACTGTCTGGTGGAAGGATGTTATAGCTGTCAGGTGGACTCTGACAGTCCCGGATGATTTGAAAAAGGCAAATATAGTGCCCATATTTAAAAAAGGGAAGAAGGAGAACCCGGGGAACTACAGACTGGTCAGCCTCACTTCAGTCCCCGGCAAAATCATGGCGCAGGTCCTCAAGGAATCCATTTTGAAGCACTTGGAGGAGAGGAAGGTGATCAGGAACAGTCAACATGGATTTACCAAGGGCAAGTCATGCCTGACCAATCTGATTGCCTTCTATGATGAGACAACTGGCTCTGTGGATATGGGGAAAGTGGTGGATGTGATATATCTTGACTTTAGCAAAGCTTTTGATACGATCTCCCACAGTGTTCTTGCCAGCAAGTTAAAAAAGTATGATTGGATAAATGGGCTATAAGGTGGATAGAAAGCTGGCTAGCTTTTTGGGCTCAATGGATAGTGATCAACGGCTTGATGTCTAGTTGGCAGCCGGTATCAAGCAGAGTGTCCCAGGGGTCAGTCCTGGGGCTGGTTTTGTTCAACATCTTTATTAATGATCTGGATGATGGGATTAATTGCACCCTCAGCAAATTCGCAGATGACGCTAAGCTGGGGGGAGAGGTAGCTACGCTGGAGGGTAGGGATAAGGTCCAGAGTGACCTAGACAAATTGGAGGATTGGACCAAAAGAAATCTGATAAGGTTCAACAAGGACAAGTGCAGAATCCTGCACTTAGGAAGGACAAATCCTATGCACTGCTACAGTCTGGGGACCGACTGGCTAAGAGGCAGTTCTGCAGAAAAGGACCTAGAGATTACAGTGGTTGAGAAGCTGGATATGAGTCAGCAATGTGCCCTTGTTGCCAAGAAGGCTAACAGCATTGCCAGCAGATCGAGGGAAGTGATTATTCCCCTCTATTCGGCCTGGTCTACACTATGAGTTTAATTTGAATTTAGCGGCGTTAAATCGAATTAACCCTGCACCCGTCCACACAACGAAGCCATTTATTTCGAAATAAAGGGCTCTTAAAATTGATTTCTGTACTCCTCCCCGACGAGTGGAGTAGCGCCAAAATCGATATTGTCATTTCGAATTAGGGTTAGTGTGGCCGCAATTCGATGGTATTGGCCTCCGGGAGCTATCCCACAGTGCAACATTGTGACCGCTCTGGACAGCAATTTGAACTCGGATGCACTGGCCAGGTAGACAAGAAAAGCCCCGCGAACATTTAAATTTCATTTCCTGTTTGCCCAGCACAGGAGAGCATAGGTGACCACAGAGAGCTCATCAGCACAGATAACCATGCAGGCCGATAATCAAAAAAGAGCACCAGCATGGACCGTACGGGAGGTACTGGATTTGATCGCTATATGGGGAGAGGATTCAGTGCTAGCAGAACTTCGTTCGAAAAGACGAAATGCCAAAGCTTTTGAAAAAATCTCCAAGGGCATGATGGACTCAGAGTAGTGCCGCGTGAAAATCAAGGAGCTCAGACAAGCCTATCAGAAAACAAAGGAAGCAAATGGTTGCTCTAGGTCAGAGCCGCTTCTACGCTGAGCTGCATGCAATTCTAGGGGGGGCCGCCACCACTACCCCAACTCTGACCGTGGATTCCGAGGCGGGGGTAATCTCAGCCACACCTCAGGATTCTGCGGACGGGAAAGAGGAGGAAAGGAGTAGGAGGAGGACGAGCTTGCGGAGAGCACACAACACTCCGTTCTCCCCAACAGCCAGGATCTTTTTCTCAGCCTGACTGAAGTACCCTCCCAAGCCAGTACCCAAGACCATGACCCCATGGAAGGGACCTCAGCTGAGTTTACCTTTTAAAGTATAAAACATGGTTTAAAAGCAAGCGTTTTTTAATGATTAATTTGCCCTGAGGACTTGGGATGCATTCGCGGCCAGTACAGCTACTGGAAAAGTCTGTTAACGTGTCTGGGGATGGAGCGGAAATCCTCCAGGGACATCTCCATGAAGCTCTCCTGGAGGTAATCCAAAAGCCTTTGCAGAAGGTTTCTGGGCAGTGCAGCCTTATTCCGTCCTCCGTGGTAGGACACTTGACCACGCCATGCTAGTACCAAGTAATCTGGTATCATTGCATGGCAAAGCCTGTCAGCGTATGGTTCTGGGGTTTGCTGGCATTCAAGCAACATCCGTTCTTTATCTCGCTGTGTAATCCTCAGGAGAGTGATATCGCTCATGGTAATCTGGTTGAAATATGGGCATTTAATTAAGGGGACAGAGGTGGCCGTTCCTACTGGGCTGTTTGCCTGTGGCTGAAAAGAAATCCTTCCCTGCAGTTAGCCAAGCGCGGGGGGGGAGGGAGGGGGGGAGAGAGAGAGAATTGGCGCTGAGCTTTTCACCTTTGGCTAACAGGGATCTTCCCTGATACCAGCCATGCGGTGCGGGGAGGGGTACAGCGATCATCCCAGATAATTCATGGCGGGAGGGGAGGGTGGGGGGTTAGTTTGGTTTCTGCAGGGATCTTCCCTGATACCAGCCACGCGGTGGGGGGAGGGATAAAGCAATCATCCCAGAGAATTGGATTGGGGGGTGGGGGAGTTAGTTTGTTTTCTGCTGCTGAAGGTTAATAGGAAAACCGCAGCAGTCAACGGGCTTTGCTTGGTATGTGGGAAAGGAGGGCGCAGAAGCCGAAAGACAATGGCTTACCATGGGGCTGCATGCAAGCTGAATTCTGTTGCCCGGACCTGCGTCTGTGATCTCTAATGCCAAAGCCACAGGCACTCAATATTAAGATGGAAAATGCGATCTTGTACTGAAATCACATGTGCTATGTAATGTGAATAGTGTTGTTCACCATGAAAGAGTATAAGCATTGTTCTGTAAAATGTATCATTTTAAAAACTTCTCTCCTTTTTTTCATCCCTCCAGCAGCTGCAAATTTTTCAAGCCTCCCTCCTCCGTCCCGAAGGCTATCTCAGATAAGGCGGCGGAGAAAGAGGACATGAGACGAGATGTTCTCGGAAATAATGGAATGCATCCGCAATGAAAGAGCTCTTTGAATGAGTGGAAGGACACGGTATCTAAATACAGGAAAGATGCCAGTGAATGTGAGGTCATGAGAGACGCTCGAGATGAGAGGTGGCAGGCTGCAATGCTGGGGCTGCTGCGTGATCAAACGGACATGCTCCGGCGTCTGGTGGAGCTTCAGGAACGGCAGCAGGATAACAGATGCGACTGCAGCCCGTGTATAACCTCCCTCCCCCCTCACCATGTTCCATAGCCTCCTCACCCAGACGTATAAGGGGGGGGGGAGGCTCCGTGCACCCTCCCACTCCACCCCAGTGGACAGCCCAACCAAAAGGCTGTCATTATATTGAATTTTTTCAGTGGCCTTTTACTTCCCTCCTATCCTCCTCCCAAACCTCACCCAGGTTACCTTGGCGGTTCTCTCCCTATGTTTATAATCAATTAATAAAGAATACATGATTTTTACACTATAGTGACTTTATTTCCTTTAAAAGCAAGCTGTGATTTAAGGGGGGGAGGGTGGTTTGCTTATAGGGAATGAGTCAATCAAGGGGGCAGGTTTTCAACAAACAGAGCTTTCACACCATAGCCTGGCCAGTCATGAAACTGGTTTTCAAAGCTTTACTGATGTGCAGCGCTTCCTGGTGTGATCTTCTAATCGCCCTGGTGTCTGGCTGCGCATAATCAGCAGCCAGGCGATTTGCCTCAGCCTCCCACCCCGCCATAAAGGTCTCTCCCTTACTCTCACAGAGATTGTGGAACACACAGCAAGCAGCAATAACAATGGGGATATTGGTTTGGCTGAGGTCTGACCAAGTCAGTAACGAGCGCCAGCGACCTTTTAAACAGCCAAATGCACATTCTACCACCATTCTGCACTTGCTCAGCCTGTAGTTGAACAGCTCCTGACTCCTGTCCAGGCTGCCTGTGTATGGCTTCATGAGCCATGGCATTAAGGGGGAGGGTGGGTCCCCAAGGATAACTATAGGCATTTCAACATCCCCAATGGTTATGTTCTGGTCCGGGAAGTAAGTCCCTTGCTGCAGCCGTTTAAACAGATTAGTGTTCCTGAAGATGCGGGCGTCATGAACCCTTCCCGGCCAGCCCACGTTGATGTTGGTGAAACGTCCCTTGTGATCCACAAGTGCTTGCAGCACCATTGAAAAATACCCCTTGCCGTTTATGTAATGGGTACCCTGGTGCTCCAGTGCCAAGACAGGGATATGGGTTCCATCTATCGCCCCACCACAGTTAGGGAATCCCATTGCAGCAAAGCCATCCACTATGAACTGCACATTTCCCAGAGTCACTACCTTTTGTAACAGCAGCTCAGTGATTGCTTTGGCTACTTGCATCACAGCAGCCCCCACAGTAGATTTGCCCACTCCAAATTGATTCCCGACTGACTGGTAGCTGTCTGGCATTGCAAGCTTCCACAGGGCTATCGCCACTCGCTTCTCAACTGTAAGGGCTGCTCTCATCTTGGTATTCTGGCGCTTCAGGGCAGGGGAAAGCAAGTCACAAAGTTCCATGAAAGTGCCCTTACGCATGCGAAAGTTTCGCAGCCACTGGTAATCGTCCCACACCTGCAACACTATGCGGTCCCACCAGTCTGTGCTTGTTTCCCGGGCCCAGAATCGGTGTTCCACGGCTATAACCTGCCCCATTAACAGCATGATCTCCAAAGCACTGGGGCCCGCGGTTTGATGGACATGGAATTCTATGTCCTCATCACTGTCGCTGCTGCGCTGCTGTAGCCTACTCCTCGCCGCCTGGTTTTCCAGGTTCCGGTTCAGCATAAACTGCACGATAACGTGCAAGGTATTTACAACGTTCATGACTGCTGTCTTGAGCTGAGCGGGCTCCATGCTTGCCGTGGTATGGCGTCTGCACTGTTCACCCAGGAAAAAGGCGCGAAACGGTTGTCTGCCATTGCTTCCCTGGAGAGGGGGGAGGATGTAGCCAGAACCACCCGCGACAATGTTTTTGGCCCCATCAGGCATTGGGATCTCAACCCAGAATTTCAGTGGGTGGAGGAGACTGCGGGAAGTATGGGATAGCTATGGGATAGCTACCCACAGTGCAACGCTCCGGAAATCAACGCTAGCCCCAGTACATGGACGCACACCGCCGAATTAATGTGCTTAGTGTGGCCGCATACATTCGACTTTATACAATCTGTTTCCAAAATTCGAATTATATAAATTCGGATTAATCCCGAAGTGTAGACATACCCTTCGGCACTGGTGAGGCCTCACCTGGAGTACTGCATCCAGTTTTGGTCCCCCCGCTACAGAAGGGATGTGGACAAATTGGAGAGTCCAGCGGAGGGCAACGAGAATGATTAGGGGGCTGGGACACATGACTTACAAGGAGAGGCTGAGGGAACTGGGCTTATTTAGTCTGCAGAAGAGAAGAGTGAGGGTGGATTTGATAGCAGCCTTCAACTACCTGAAGGGGGGTTCCAAAGAGGATGGAGCTAGGCTGTTCTCAGTGCTGGTAAATGATAGAAGCAGCAGCAATGGTCTCTAGTTGCAGTGAGGGAGGTCTAGGTTGGATATTAGGAAACACTATTTCACTAGGAGGGTGGTGAAGCACTGGAATGGGTTACCTAGGGAGGTGGCAGAATCCCCTTCCTTAGAGGTTTTTAATGTCAGGATTGACAAAGCCCTGGCTGGGATGATTTAGTTGGTGTTGGTCCTGCTTTGAGCAGGTAATTGGAGTAGACGACCTCTTGAGATCTCTTCCAACCTAATATTCTATGATTCTTTAGGGTCAGTGCATATGTGAAAGAGTCACAGATGTCACAGAGATTTGTGGGAAGTATACCAAATCCAAAACCTGGACCATTTTTGCAGGTAAGTACGTTGTATCAAGAACTTTCTAGTGTGTAATAATATCTCTTGTACCTCCTTCAAACAGGAGCTTTTTCGGTTGAAACCAAGTAGCAGCCATGCCTTGAGGATAAGAATACCCAGGTTGGAATGTAGGGTATGTCCGTTGTTCTGCGAGAGGAGGTATGGAGTGACTGGGAGAGGGACTGGCGGGCATGTGGCGAGCTGTGACAGGTAAGAGTACCAGGTCCGTCTCCGCCAAGTGGGAGCAATCAATATGACGTGTTCTCCGTCTCTGTTTATTTTCAGCAGGACTTTCAACAGTAGGGTAAAGAGAGGAAAGTCATAGAGAAGATTCCCATCCCAGGGCAGGAGGAGAGTATCGCCCAGGGAGTGTTGTCCTATCCCTGCTGTGGAGTTGTAGTGTGGACATTTCTTGCTCAGGTAAGTGGCAAACAGATCTGTGGTTGGCATCCCCCATCGCCTGAATATATAGTGAAGTGTTACTGGGTCTAGCTCCCACTTGTGGTTGTGTGGGAAACTGCAACTGAGACTGTCTGCTATCGAGTTTTGTGTGCCTGGGAGGTAAGGTCGTGGGCAATACACCAGTTCCATAGTCTCACTGCCTCTGTGCAGAGGGAGGGCAACCTGGCTCCTCTGTGTCAATATATGTCGTATATACAGGCTACATTGTCTGTTAGGACTCATGTGCAATCCTTTGATCAGCAGGAGGAAGTGGGCACAGACATTCCTGACCCTCCTCTTCGCTCGAGGAGGTTGATGTAAAGAGACATCTCTGTGGGTGACCACTTGCCTTGTGTCATGAGGTCGTTTAGATGTGCACTCACCCTCTGAGCAATGCATTGGGGGTGGAAAGCAACAATGCAGGGTTTTGCGAGAAGGGAATCCCTTTGCTGGGTCTTTCCACCAGCCCAAATAGTTTTTGACCCTGGTGGGTAGTTACTGGGGTTTGTCTAGTCCAGTGGCCCACAAACTTTTCAGGGTCAAGCCCTCCCCTTACTCCTGTCTGCATCCTCCCTCCCCCCCGAGCTGGCTGGGGCAGAGGGGTGGACGGGGTAAAAGGGCCAAGGCAGGGGCCACTACTGCAAGGATTTCCTGAACGGCTTGGTCTGTTCCAGGTAAAAGGCCAGCGCCCTACGTATGTCTAGCGTGTGTAGGCGACGTTCCTTGTTGGAGGAATGGGGCTTAGGACAGAGTACTGGCAGGAAAATGTCCTGATCCATATGGAAGGCGGAGACGACCTTGGGGAGAAACGCAGGGTGTGGGCGAAGCTGGACCTTATCCCTATGGAAGACCGTATACGGGGGTTCCGAGGTCAAGGCTCTAAGCTCCGAGACCCGACGGGCTGAGGTGATAGCCACCAAGAATGCCACTTTCTAGGACAGATGGGACCAGGAACACGTGGTCAAGGGCTCAAAGGGAGGGCCTGTGAGAAGAGATAGCACTAGATTCAGATTCCATTGCGGTACCGGGGCCCTGGCATACGGAAACGTACGGTCTAGTCCCCTTAAAAAGCGGGAAGTCATCTCATGGGGAAAAAATCGAGTGACCCTGCACCAGAGGGTGAAAGGCTGAAATGGCCACTAAATGTACACTGACGGAGGCTGGAGCTAGACCCTGGGTCCTAAGGGACAGGAGGTAATCTAGAATAAGCTGGAGGGGTGCGTAAGACGGGGAGGCGCCCCGCTCTCCCGCCCACCTAGAAAACCTAAACCATTTGGTTAAGTAGGTCCATCATGTAGACGGCTTTCTGCTCTCCAGCAGAATTCTTCTGACATCTTCCGAACACCTTCCCTCCTCCTCGTTCAACCATGGAGCAACCACGCAGTCAAGTGAAGCGGGGCCAGGTTGGGATGGAGAAGGCATCCCCTCTCCTGGGAGAGGAGATCCAGGCGGAGCTGCAGCCTCCGCGAGTGGGCCACTAACAGTTGCAGAAGGGTCCCGTACCAATGCTGGCGGGCCTAATCCGGGGCTATGAGGATAACCCTCGACCTGTCTGCCTTTACTTTCTGCAGGACCTTGCCTATCAGTGGAAACAGTGGAAAGGCACAGAACAGTTGGCCTAATCACCGGAGGAGGAATGCGTCCGAGATCGCCCCCCTTTCTGCCCCTGGCCTGTAGCAAAACTGAGGGCAGAGACGATTCTGGGAGGTAGCAAAGAACTCTACCTGGGGAGCTCCCCACTCTCAGAAGAGTTGCCGGGCGACCTCCCAGTGGAGTGACCACTCGTACTGGTGGGAGAAAACCCTGCTGAGGCGATCAGCTCACGTATTGCATGTGCCGGGTAGGTGAAAAGCTCTGAGAGAGATATCATGGGCTATGCAGAATTCCCATAGGTCCAAGGCTTTCTGGCACAAGGCTGAGGAGCGCGTGCCCCCTTGCCTGTTGATGTAATACATCGCGGCCATATTGTCTGTGAGAACTCTGACCATCTTCCCCCGCAGGTGTAGGCTGAAGGCTAAGCACGCCAGGCGCACCGCCCTGAGCTCCCTGACGTTTATGTGCAGGGACAATTCCGAGGTCAACCATCTGCCCTGGGTTTGGAAGCTCCCCGCATGGGCTCCCCACCCCAGGTCTGAGGCATCCGACACCAGATCTAGTGAGGGAGGGGTCTCTCGGAAGGGAATCCTTTGTAATATGTTGGTCGGGAGGGACCACCATTGCAGGTGGGCCACTACATTGGGAGGTAACGTGACAACCTTGTCCAGGCCGTCCCTGGCCTGGGAATATTGGGAGGCCAGCCAGAGTTGGAGTGGCCTCATTCTGAGCCTGGCATGTCACACCACGTAGGTGCATGCTGCCATGTGGACTAAGATTTGAAGGCACCCCCTTGCCGTCGTCACGGGGAATGCTGTGACTGAGGCTATGAGACTTCTGAGCGTCTCGAACCTGTCCCGGGGGAGAGAGGCCGTGGCCACCACCAAGTCTAACAGCACTCCTATGAAGTGTATGCGCTGAACCAGAACTAGCGTGGACTTGTCCTCATTTACCACTAGGCCTAGACTCTCGCATGTAGCCAGTAAGAATTTCAGCTGGGCCTGCACCTGGGACCGAGACTTGCCCTTGAGCAGCCAGTCGTCCAGGTAGGGGAAAATTTGCAGCCCGTTACTCCTGAGGTGGGCTGCCACTACCGCCATGCATTTGGTAAAAACCCTGGGAGCCATGGAGAGGCCAAAAGAAAGGACCGTAAACTGGTAGTGGTCCCACCCCACCGGGAAGTGGAGGAAGTGCCCGTGACCCTCGAAAATATGTATGTGGAAATACGCAACCTGGAGGTCCAGGGCTGCGAACCAATCCCCCGGGTCTAGGGATGGAATAATAGTGACCAGGGAAAGCATACGGAACTTGTAATGGACCATAAACTGGTTGAGGTTCTGCAGGTCGAGGACAGGCCTGAGCCCACCTTTTGCCTTCGGGATCAGGAAATACCGGGAGTAAAAACCAAATTCCCGAGGTACCTTCTCCACCGCACCTAGGATGAGGAGGCATGTCACTTCCTGGTCTAGGAGGAGGACGTGCTCCGGGTCCCCGGGGGTGGGCGTTGGGGAGGGGGGACGAAGTGAACTGCAACATGTAGCCCTTGGAAATGGAACTGAGGACCCACTGGTCCGACGTTATACGGGACCATTGCACTCGGAAGGCAGATAAACGGTTGCAGAACACAAACTTTATTAACTGGGGGCTTCCCTGACAACAGGCCTGGTGGCCCCCCTCAAAGTGTCAAAAGCGCCTCTTCCCCTGCCTCTTGCCCTTGGCGGGCCCAGGTCGCCGGGCCGGGCAGGACTGACGCTAGGACCTGCGTCTCTGCTCCCTCGGCCTCTTAGGCTGGGGCTCATATCTGCCTCTAGCCAGAGGAACCGAGGTCTGTGGCCTGGGTTTGTCCTTAGCTGGTGGGACATATAGGCCCAGAGTTTGCAGGGTGGTGTGGGAGTCCTTCATCCCAGACACATGGGTCTCGGTCTGATCCGCAAACAGGGCTTTCCCGTCAAAAGGCAAGTACTGCATGAGGGACTGGGACTCCGCGGACAGTCCTGACAGCGAAAGCCACAACGCCCTGCGCATGGCAACAGCCAAGGCCATCGAACACACTGCTGGATCTGCCGTGTCCAAAGCCGCTTGGAGGGCCACTTTCGCCGCCGCAGCGCCTTCATCGACCAAAGCTCTGAACTCCTTCTTATCCTTTTCCTGAAGAAGAGGTTTGAATTTTGGCAGAGACCCCCACAAGTTAAAATCATACCGGCTCAGGAGGGCGTGGTGATTTGCCACCCTGAGCTGGAAGCTTGCCGATGAATAAACCTTCCTGCCGAAGGTATCCAATCTCCTGGCGTCTTTATCCTTGGGGGTGGGGGTGGGTTGGCCATGCCTCTCTTGGTGGTTTACAGACTCCACCACCAGAGAGTTGGGTGCCAGTTGAGAGTACAAATATTCATGCCCCTTTGCTGGCACAAAGTACTTTCTCTCCGCCTTTTTAGAAATAGGTGCCAAGGACGCCGGGGTTTGCCAAAGCGAAGTCGAGATATTGGTCACCCCCTGGTGGAGAGCTAGGGTCACATGGTCCGGTGCCGAGGAGGACAAGACGTTGAACAAGGTGTCCGACGGCTCCTCCATTTCCTCAGCCTGGAGCTGGAGATTCGAGGCGACCCGCCTAAGGAGCTCCTCGTGAGCCTTAAAATCTTTCTGCAAGGCGGGTGGTGGCACCGCAATGGATTCCTCCAGTGTCAGTGACGGGACCGGATCTGCCCCCAGGGCATCGGGCGGTACCGGCGGTTCAACCCCCAAGTCCGAGCTCGGGTGCAGTGCCGCTGTCTCGGTGCCCATTGATTTTTCCCGGTGCCGAGGCGGGGACGTCAAATGTACCTGCGATTCCCCAGCCACCAAACGGGGTCTTGTCGGTGCTGGTAGTTGGGGCCAAGGTGCCCACTGACACCACTGCCCTTGCCAGGGTGCCCCTTGCCAATGACCCACTTGGGGACCTAGCGGAGCCGCTTGATCGTGTGGGACGGGCGCGGCCTGGGGATGGGCGGCTGGGTGCCGAAGCCGAAGTCACTGAAGAGTGCACGGTACTGTAAGAGTGACGGGAGCGTCCATGGCCGTGTCGGTGCCAGCCTCGAGATTTAGATCTCGACGAAGAAGATCTGTGCCCGTCAGAGGTACCGCTTCCAGATGCCCCCCGGCGACCATGGCTACGATGCCTCAGTGCCAGTGACGGCCGAGGGGTGCTTCGCGAACTACGCCTATCGGAGCAAACACTCGAATCTGAGTGGCGGCGAGACCTGCTCCTATAACTCCGGTAGGAAGAGGCGCATTTACACCTCGTCTCGGTGCCTGCAACCCCTCTGCGTAGTGGAGGACACTCGAGACTCCCTCTCAGGCAAATCGGCCAATGGAGTGGAAATCTGACATGGGCTACGAGATGGCCTCGCAGAACAGGTAGGCACCTCATCCTCGGAACGGGGGCTATGCCGGACCAGGGAGGGTTGATGAGCTCCCAGCGGCGGCTTCCCTCGGGAGCGAGGGCCTGTCTCGGGCGGCGCGCCTGGCACCAGAAGGGCAAGGATGTCACGCGCTGCCTGTGCTGCCTCCGGCATCGACGGTATTCTCACCGCAGGAGAGGCACACGTGGACAGGACCAGACTACTCCGCTCAGCACGAGTAGGAGGTCTGGGTCCCGAGGGGGATCATAGGCTGCCCAACTCGGTTGTGGCCTCACCCCTGTCCTTCTTTCGGCGCCGCTGAGTCTTTCCTTGCTTCTTAGTGGGGGAGCGGTGCCGACTGGTTGATGGGGCGTCGCTCCGCACCAACGACATGCCCGGCACCGAGTTGGGTTGGCGTGCCAGTGCGGGGCCACTGCCAACTCCATTACTAGGGCCCGGAAATGAATATCCCTTTCACGTTTTGTTCTTGGTTTGAATGATCTGCAAATTTTACAATGCTCACTTACGTGAGTCTCGCCCAGACAGCGAAGGCACTGAGAGTGTGGGTCGCTTCTGGGCATAGAACTGTGACAGGAGTCGCACGACTTGAAGCCTGGGGGCACGGGGCATGCCCCGAGCCAGGCAACTAACTAGAGAATCAGACTACTAAGAAGAGTTGTACTACTAAGGCTAGAAGTGCTGCAGCAGAGCTGGAGCACCAAGTTCCGACTACCTTCACTGTCAGCAAGAAGGAACTGAGGGTGGGGGGAGTGCGCAGATCCCCTTATAGCGTGATATAGAGGCGCCACTCCAGGGGTCGCAGCGGTGCTCCCCCACTACGGGTACTGCTAAGGGAAAAACTTCCAGCACCGGTGCATGTGGTGAGCATGCACACCTACTGTGGAATACGCAGGAGCAATCACTCGAAGAAGTAAAATGGATAGAGTACCCATTGTGAATGATCTCTAGGATCCATTGTTCCGATGTTATGCATTCCCAGGTGCTGCAGAATGCTGCCAACCGGTGGCCAAATGGTGGATAGCCGTGGCTGGCTGCAGCAGTTGTGGGGAGTCAATCGATGCCTTGACTTACCGGAGGGTCCGGCGGCAGGCAATCGATTTTCTGGGATCGATTTATCGCGTCTGGTTAAGATCGATCCCGGAAGTGCTCGCCGTCTACGCCAGTACCCCAGCTCACCGAGAGGAGTACGCGGCATCCACGGGGGAGCCTTCCTGCCGCGTCTGGACCTGCGGTAAGTTCGGACTAAGGTACCTGAATTTGCGTACCTTAGTCCGAAGTGGGGGCTTAGTGGGGACCAGGCCTAACATGTCAAAATTGGAGATTGGATGTAGATACCTGGGACAAGACACGTTGCGGGCCAGATGGTTTACACCTTGAAAATGTATTCTTTCTTCCTCTGCAGCTTGTACTAGCATTGAGATGGATATTGGGAGGTGTGTGGTTTGTGCTAGGGCTGTGGACTAAACTTCCTCTTTTGTCATAGTGTATAGATGCCCAGCGAATGAAGAGTGGCTCAAGAATCCTTCAGGGTGTGAAGAAAGGCACCAATATTTTCTGCGAAGAGTTTAGCGTCTTCAAAGGGAAGGTCTTTGACGGTTGACTGTACCTCCTTCAGGAAGCCCAAGAGATGGAGCCATGAAACACGTCGCAACACCACAGCCATGGAGATGGATGTGGCCCTTGTGTTGGTTGCATTGAGGGCAGATTGTAACGTTGTTTTTGCTATTAATTGTCCCTCCTGAATAATGGCCTTAAATTGGTTGTGATGTGACTCAGGCAGCAGCTCAGTAAAATCAGTTTAGAATAATTTACATAATCATATTTCACCATCAGGGCTTGGTAGTTGGTGATTCGCAACTGAAGCATGACTGAGGAGTATACTTTCTTTCCGAAAAGGTCCAAACACTTCCAGTCTCTATCATAGGGAGTGAACCTCATCGGGTACTGACAGCCATGGGAATTAACAGCGTCCACCACAATGGAGTGGGTTGGAGAATGGGAGATGAGGAACTCAGTCTCCCACGTTGGGACATAATATTTTTTGTCCACCCGTTTGCAAATAGGTACCACGAGCGCTGTGGTCTGCTTGATAGTCCTTGGCGGGTCCAGAATGGCCTTGTTAATGGATAGGGAGATCTCTGAGGAAGAAGATGAGTGCACTGACTAGCATCGAGGCGGGTCAGGAAGGGAGACAGTGCATGCATGGGCCTAAGGGACACTGCTACGGAAGTTCTCTGATCTGCAGTGCAGGGACACAAGCACACCTACAGTGGAGAACGCATAGGGACACTACTTGAAGAAGAACCACTGTTTCTACTCTGGGATATTCAGCTTGAAGAAAGAGAGGTCTCTATTTTTCTTTTGTTATTTAGCTATTTCTCTATTTTAATCTATAGGTGAGTGCAGCATTCATGAAAATAAAGTGCTAACAGTGCTGGCTCAAGAAAGAAAATGGGAGAAAGAGTTATGCAGGCTTTCTCCACATAACAGTGCCAATTTAAATGAAACTTGATTGGTAATATCCTGGACCCCAACTGAACAGAAATTGCCATTTACATTTAACTGTGTTAAATTTTGTAAGTTTTTAATGGGTACAAATGGGAACCAGAATGAAATTAAACTCAATTCTAATTGGGACATGAGTGAGGATTCAAACCTGGATCTCGAGGGGCAAAAGGATCCTTCACAACTCCCATACACCAGCTCTGCTTGGTTAACTCATACAAAGCCTTGGTGAGAACAAATGTTAAGAGTTTGCACACATGGAATTCTGACATGATAATACCAATGTTGGACTGGCGAAGGGTCACCTTATAAGAGCACAAAGTTAATACAGTACTTCAGTTAGACAATTCATGTGAAGTTGTTTAAAACTGGGTATTCAAGTAAAGGGTAACATTAGCACAGAATTCACACTTTGTCAATACACTTTTTTGCAAGCTCACGAATTCTGCATTCCAGGAATCACAAAATAAAGGGGCAGCAGACAGGCAGCTAAAGGCCAAAGTATTTCTGCATACCTGGCCGGCACAAATCCCCATGCTGTTCTTTTTCGCTGGCATACACCTCCATACACCAAGCATGGTATGCAAATGAAAAAAGGTCCTCTATCTTCGAAGGAGGGCGAATGGCATTGTTCAGTCGCTTAAGCCACTCTTGACATTGCTCAAAGGTAGAGAACTGACACCTGTCCCAGAACCAAACATACATTTATTAATTTTCATGCAGAGATATCAGGTCATAAAATGTGATGAGTGATTAACCTCTGTGCAAACCAGAGATGTGAATAAACTGTTCTTTCTATTTCAGATGCTGTTGTGTAAACTGTAATGGATAGTAAAAATAACTATTCAGATAGTAATGTAATTATCCTAGGGAGTTGTCCTTCCCCCATAACCTTATATCTTTTGTATTTGCCTATGATTTGGCTCTCTGAATTTCCACAGGGACAATAACCAGGGGAAAATTCATCATCATTGTAAAGAAAATGGTCTGTGATTCTTGCTAACATCATACTGAAAGATATATCAAACATGAAGTCAAATTAAACCATATGTATAGATAGAGCCCTACCAAATTCATGGTCCATTCTGGTCAATTTCATAGTCATAGGATTTAAAAATAGCAAATTTCATGATTTCAGCTATTTAAATCTGAAATTTCACAGTGTTGTAATTGTAGGGATCCTGACCCAAAAAGGAGGGGTGTGTGTGTGTGTGTGTGTGTGGGGGGGTGCTTCAAGGTTATTGTAGAGGGGGTTGCGGTACTGCTACCCTTGCTTCTGTGCTGCTGTTACTAGTGGCACTGCCTTCAGAGCTGGGCAGTTGAAGAGCAGCGGCTGCTGGCCAGGAGCCAAGTTCTGAAGGCAGAACCGCCGCCAGCAGTGGCGCAGGCATGGTATGGTATTGCCACCCTTACTTCTGCACTGCTGCCTGCAAAGCTGGGCCTTCAGCCAGCAGCTGCCACTCTCTGGCTGCCCACCTCTGAAGGCAGCAGCACAGAATAAGGGTGGCTGGCGGAGCACTGTCTTCAGAGCTGGGTGCCCAGCCAACAGCCGCTGCTCTCTGGCTTCCCAGCCCAGAAGGCAGTGCAGAAGGGTGGCAATACCGCAACCCCCCTAAAATAACCTGGCGAACCCCCTGCAACTCCCTTTTGGGTCAGGACCCCCAGTTTGAGAAATGCTGGTCTCCCCCGTGAAATCTGTATAGTATAGGGCAGGGGTAGGCAACCTATGGCACGTGTGCGAGCTGATTTGCAGTGGCACTCACACTGCCCGGCTCTGGCCACCGGTCCAGGGGGCTCTGCATTTTAAATTTAATTTTAAATGAAGCTTCTTAAACATTTTAAAAACCTTGTTTACTTTACATACAACAATAGTTTAGTTATATATTATAGATTTATAGAAAGAGACCTTCTAAAAACATTAAAATGTATTACTGGCACACGAAACCTTAAATTAGAGTGAATAAATGACGACTCGGCACACCACTTCTAAAAGGTTGCAGACCCCTGGTATAGGGTAAAAGCACACAAAAGACCAGATTTCACAGTCCGTGGCGTGTTTTTCATGGCTGTGAATTTGGTAGGGCCCGATGTATATAAAGAGCATAATTTTCGAATTATTAAATAAACCAGTATTATCTTGTCCTAGTTTCTCAGGCCCTGATTCATTAAGGTACTTATGCACATGTCTAAACTCATGAGTAGTCCCATTCAATGAGCCTACTCACATACTCAAAGTAAGGAATGTGTTTAAAGTATCTTGCTGAATCAGGGCCTCAAAAGGGAGTCAAAACAGAAATACATAACATAAATTGCAATCTATTAATGTGTATCCCTACAAACAAAAATATATCTTCTGATCAGATACAGAGTAAATACTGTATTCCATTTGAACAATGAACTTACTTCAAACCAAGGTGGACAAGTCACAGTGCCTGTAGTCCTACATCTCCCTCAAATGCTAAACTGTTTCTTCTCTTACTAATATTTTACCAGAGGGCAAGTATAAACAATGCTTCTTTCATTTGAGCTTTGTTTTCACATTACAGCAGGAAAGAAACAATAATGGAAGACTAATTAGAGTATCCTGACCACAAGAGCCACTAGTCTGCAAAATAATATTCCATAATTACAACAGTAGCTTAGCATTTCCAAATTGGTACCTGTTCATTATGGAATAGGACTCAGAACAAGCATGGTGAAATACGGGTTTGCCCAAATTTGTACAAATTTATTAAGGAGTTTACAGTTATAAACAGGTGGCCCCAGAGTACATAAATAAAATTTACTCTTAGGATTAAAACATGCAAACTATATTTTTCATGGGGAAAACAGTCCTTTCATTTGTAATTATAATGTTTAAATGAAACTAGTGGTGGTGTGATTAGTACCAATTTTATCTGAATGCCATCCAGATAATACTCCGGTTGCACTGATGGTTAAAGACAGCAGTTGTGTCCCCTAAATTAATTAAGGTCTTGACTTTGCAGATTCTGAATCCTGCACTCTGTACAAACATTCATATAAAATTGGTACTAATCACCTCATCACTAGTTTCATTTCAACATTATAATTACAAATGAAAAGACTGTATTTTTCCCATGAAAAATATAGTTTGCATGTTTTAAACCTTTCCCTTTTTTAACCCTGCATGCATTTGGTACATCAGGTCTAGAGCACACTGCCTTCTACTGGCTCAGTGCATGAAAGCATATTTCAGAACTTTGTTTTGAAGCCTTTCCAAAAACAGTCCAAGGAAAGAAAATAAAATATAGCAAGATTTTTGAAGCTATCGTTTCTGAAGGGAATTTTGTAGGGAGAGTGAAACCAATTTTCCTAATGCAGGCTAAATAGCTAGTATTGACTCTACAACTGAGAGAAAAGTCAAATACATGCGATCTAGAGAGAAAAGCTAAATCTGAAAACATTAAGAGCTACAGGTTAAAGAGAAAGTTAAATATATAACTCAAGCTGAACAACCAACTATGATCTACTAAATCAAACCAGTCCTCAACACAATGCTATGGCCCAGGAAGCAGTTGGCATGTTACATTTTCTGAGTCGAACATGTGGGGGCTGGTGCTATTCCACTCAGGGCTGGCTTTAGGCCAATTCCCCTGAATCGGGTCCCGTGCCTAAGAGGGCCCCGCACCCTAAAGAAGAGCACCTAACTTAGGCGCCTTTCTAATTGTTACTCACCCGGCGTCGGTCTAAGAAGCTATATGATTTATTGATTTGTGTCTAGTTTTGTATTTTGGTGAGACCATTGTTACACTGGGGAAAACCACATGAAACTGAAATTAATTTCAAAATAATCTTAAAAAATGTATTGCTCCATAGGGCTAGAACATCTCTACGACCAAAGCTATTTGGCTGATCAATTTCCAGCATAGTAAAGATTTCTAAAAAATATATTGTACTACAAGAATGCAGACGCAGTAACCACTATCCTCCTTCCTAAAATGTTCAGCTACAGTACACAGCAAGAACAGAAGGAATCTTTTGGAGAAAGCATGTGCACAAAAAGCGGGGGTGGGGGGGTGGAAGAGAGGGGCCATTTCCCCTAAAATGCTGCAGCCATCCATAATTTGAAGAAGTGCAAGGTTACCTTGCTTAGATTTCATACTTTCCTGGATGAAGCAACCCTTCCACCTGCAAAGTAGTTTGTACATACCTGATAACTTTGCAGTCTTTGCAAGTCAAATGAAGTTGAAATATATCTCGGCATTCAACACTTTCTATAAGCTGTAATGGAACCTGTAATTAAAAAGATTAAATGACCTTATTACAAAACGCACTGACACTGCAGTTTCTCAGCATGTCCCATAGACACTTATTAGAGGGCTTTGTGGAGAAAGAGAGCTATAAATATAATTAAATCAATAGTTCTGATGCAGTGTATTGCTGTATTTGAGACGATTCCTTACTCCATTGTTTCTCAGCTGAGAAACCATATAAGACCACATGACACTAGCGTCTCAGCTGGTCTCACACAGGTTATATCATGGTGAAGACTAAAGGATAGGGAGTATATGTGAAGGCATGGGTGCTAGCCTGGGGCTCAGGAGACTCCCTGCCCTGCCACAGACTTCCTGTGCAACCCTGGGAAAGTCACTTAGTCTCAGTGATTCAGCACTCCACCTGTAAAATTGAGAGAATAGCATTTCTCTACCCTATGGATGGTGTAAGGATAAATACATAAAAGATTGTGAGGCACTTAGATAACATAGTTAGGGGGACTAAAAAAGTACCATAGATAAACAAATGTTTTATGTTGCTGTCATGGTTGCTTTTAAAATAATAAATCTCTTCCTATCATTCTCCCATTGACTTTAGCATGCAAGTCAGAAGGATTTTCATGAAGGTTACATATAATAAATGAAGAGATGGGGATATTTGATGGGAAAACCCTGTTTCGTTCTAAATTGGAGCAGTTTTTCTAAGTCCTCCCTTTTTGACCAGATAGCCTCATTTATAATTAATTATTTGTAAAACACCATGAACCTACATGGCATTTTACAAACAAATATGAGATTACAATCTAGGTGCCAAAAGATTGTTTACAATCCAGGTGATTTCCCCTTTCAGACAATCTGTCCATCTCTGTATCTGTTCATCCCTTTCTTCACCACTCTCCTTCCAAACCTAATCTTACATAGACAACCCTTCCTCACTGAATGCTCTATGCCCCTTACATTGCTTCATGTCTCCTCTTCCTACCCTCCAGACCCTGACCACTCATTATTACTCCTCCTTCCTCAGTCTCCAAGACCAACTCTACACTATTTCTTGCCTCTTTCTTTCAAAATCATCCATCAGTTCTACTCCCTTCCAATCCACCTTTTCTCCAGCAACAAGTCTCTTCCCTTTTGACAAGCCTTATTTAGTAACTCATCCTTCCACATTTCTTTCTGAGCAATTTGTCATCCTTTCTTCCAGGCAACCCTTCATATCAATTTCATTTCCTTCTCTTTTGGTACAATCCATCCTCTAGTCTTTGTCCACCTTCATTTCCTCTTCAGCCCCTCTTTCCATCCTTTATTACTCGCCCTATAAAACTCTTCCCTGCCAAATTATCTTTCCTTATTCTCCCATCCTTTCTCACAGATGACCTTTCGTTTCCATCAAGCTCTCTTTTTTCATGCTGAAGCACACTGCAAATCAGACTCACTCAGTGCAGTTAGTCTACTCTTCAAAGAGCCGTAAGTTATATTTGCAGGCAGTACAACATACAATAGTGTCTATCTAAATATAGCAGCAGAGAAGCAACTTTTTAAAAAAACAGCCATGCATTGCTATCAAAGCCCAACAATGTCACAGTATAGAGGGTATCGCAGCATCATGCTCTCGCAGTATCTTAGTTTCTCAACTGTCTCTGCTATAGTTCATTATCTCCCTTCAAACATTAGCAACACTTTAGAACTCTGGAAAACATTATCAAAATTAAATAAAGTTTCTCCCACATTTCTGAATTCCTGAAGCTGACTGTGGCTTAATGGCAACATTATGTCTGGGGGAAAAGAATAGTAATACATAAATATGATGGGGAAAATCTGAAAACATAAACTGACCCAACTGAGATTCATGTAATAATTAAAACTACAAAATAATTCCCACTCAGCCAGTATTACTTCATAGAATCACTGAAATGTAGGGCTGAAAGGGACCTTGATATGTCATTAAGTCCAGCCCCCTGTGCCAAGGCAGGACCTAGTAAACCTAAATTTGATAGATGTTCACCAAACCTGTGCTTAAAAACCTCCAGGCATGGGGATTCTACAACCTCCCTGGGAAGCATATTCCAGTGTTTAACTACCCTTACAGTTAGAAAGTTCTTAATATCAAACCTAAATCTCCCTTGCTGCAGATTAAGCCCATTACTTCTTGTCCTACTACTTTCTGATGGGGATACAAAGGGAAGCCACAAGAGCGGTCATGCGACTCTCCTCAACAGTATGTTTCGGGTGCCCAGGGCAACCATCAGAGAGGTAAATCACTGTGGGGCAGGGGGCGGGACTGGGGAAGACCCAGGTGGTGGTTCCTATCCTGTGCCCGGCTCAGCTGGTAGTGTGGACTGGGGAGGATGGGACTTCCTCTTCCCCTGCACAGCATCCAGGGCCAGGCCAGACCCACCCCCAGATTTCTCCCCCAGCTGCAGGAAGCTCTGCAAACTCCCTCCCTCCCACCACCCCGCTTCCTGCAACCATTGCTCCTCAGCTGCAGGGTGTGGAATCCCTGAACAGGTAGCTGCTCCCCCATCTGCCCAACCCCCGTGCATCCAGACCCCTTCATACCCAGACCCTCCCACTGAGCCTCAGCCCCCCATACTCAGAATCCCCTCGATGAGCCCCACTCCCTCTGCACCTGGACCACACCAATGAGCCACCCACACCCGGATCCCCACCTCACTGAGCCCCAACCAGTTGTACCTGGATCCCCACCCCACTGAGTCCCACTCTCCCAACATCTGGACACCCCACCACTGAGCCCCAAACCATTCATCTAGACCACCCTGCAGAATCCCATTACCATTGCACACAAAATCCCCCAACAAGCCCCTGTGCATCCAGATCCCCTCCACACCCAGATTGCCCCACATGTGGATCCCCTCACACAGAACCCTCTCAATCCACATGTGGATCCCCCACGTAAGTCTCTCCACACTTGGATCTTGCCTTGCTGAGCCTGCCTGCCCATACCTGGTGCACCTGGCATGGAGAGGCAGGGCCCTGAGGTGTTTCTGGGGTAGGCGTGGTCCTTGGGTTGGGACCTCACCACTGATCCCGGTCCCCGGGGGAGAGAGGAAGAGGAGCTGCACAGTGATCTCCCACCTCTGTGCAGCCAGTGGCCTGTGTACCCCAGTGCCATGCTGGAGCCTCCACATTTATTTGACAAATAAAATTTGCAGAATTTTAAAATATTGTGTGCAGAATTTTTATTTATTTATTTTTTTTGTAGCAGGATTTTTAATTTTTTGGCACAGAATGCCCTCAGGAGTAATAGTTTCAGCCTTTCCTTAAAAAAATTAAATCAAGAGATATCAGCCTGGGAATTCGAGTTTTGATGTGCACTCAAAATGCCATCGTTGAATTTACTAATGATCCCTTGGATGAATATAAGTCAACACTTTTGATAGTCATAGTTTCATCAGGTTATGTGTGGTCTGCTGGGCCTTTTCTTTTTCCACTTAAAACCCCATGTTCCTATTGCTATGCTGATCTATCAATTTATCCAGTGAAAGGACTCATGCATACAGCCCTTCTCTGCTGTGTTGCAAGGTGAGCATCATCAACACAATTTTTTTCTGGTCAAAGCACAGGTGCAGCAAGTGATCTAGAAGCATTGTGCTACTTACTGAGATTTCACAAGCATCAGATTGATAGACAGTCTTTTGAATTGTAAACAAAAAACCAAGATTAAGATAAAAGCCAAAGACTGGGTTTGGGTATTTTTAACTGGATTCCATCTTCTCCACACAGCTGCCCCTTGCAAAAGTCCAAGAATTGGCATGCATACTGCATTCACTGGAAGGCCACTTCTTCAGCTGTTGCATGGGAACAGCTTGCACTTCCTTCAATAGGAGTTGCCTGCATGCAGCAGCTGTGGAATCAGGCTCTGGGAATTCATTCCATTTGAGAATACTGCATCCAACACAACATGCTACAAGCGGGTACTTTTGTAAGAGGTCCTGTCTTATACACAGAAGTATTTTTCTTCAGTGAGGTGGGAAGGTTGTTATCTCATTCAGAGTACCAACATCTAATTTAGGATATTAAGTCTTACACAAATTAGAATGTACGAGTCACAGGTGGTGGCCCCTTAAAGGGAGATGGGCCTCAGTCCACCTGTGACAAGCTTATCTCTCATCATATGGCTGGTGGGTCAGAGGACCCAATCAGGCCTGTGGTAAATAAAGAAGAGGCTGGGGAGAGAAGGGGCTGTATGTGGGTGTTGGTAGATGCTTGCAGATGCTGCAGGGAGTAATAAGGCTGCTGCCGGACACTGAGTCAGCGGGAGAGACTCTGCTGGGGAAGGAGGCCTGTGGAGAAGGCAGACAGGGTCAAATGACAGGTAAGAAGTGCTTGGAGAGAAAGAAGGCAGACCCTCTAGAAGGAGGGGTTATGCCCAGCGTGGGACATGGGTGGGAAAAAAGAAAAAGGAACTTTGAAAAGACTGACCCTCTCTGAGACTGCGGCAGAAAAACTTTATTTTTGTGTTTATTTTATGTTAATAAACCTGACCCCCAAAAAGGGGCACTGAATGGATACAAGCCTTTGTAGAGTTATTGAGGAACCTGAGTAAAGGGGAAACAGAGGCAGAGTGCTGCAGAGCACCTCTTGGCCAACAGGTGGTGCTACAGGGTAGGTGCACTCCCTGTTACATATTGAGCTGGTGTCTTCGCCCACGGCAGGAGTACTTCTCCATCTGCTAACATCCACCTGTAGCCCCTTTGCTCTCCCAGCCTCTTCCTTATCTACTGCAGGTCTGATTGGCTCTCCTGACCCACCAGTTACATGACCTACATCCTGAAGAGAGGAGTGAAGCTTGTCAACGGTGGGATTAGGGCCTTAAGGGACCAGCCACCCTCTGACAGTATGATATGCTCAAAATTAAAATAAAGCTTACAAAATTGGTAAACCTCCAAGTTATGAAAAGCCCCTTCCTATGCTAAACCAGTTCTTTTTTAAAGGGCAATTCTGATTTAAAGAAACAATGGAGATAAATAGGGTCAACAGTTCACAGCACACTTTCAAATTATAGATGCACCATTTGTGCAGATCATAGAATATCAAGGTTGGAAGGGACCTCAGGAGATCATCTAGTCCAACCCACTGCTCAAAGCAGGTCTAATCCCCAGACAGATTTTTGCCCAGATCCCTAAGTGGCCCCCTCAATGACTGAACTCACAACCCTGGGTTTAGCAGCCCAACGCTCAAACCACTGAGCTATCCCTATCTTCTATAGCTGAAGTGTTTACTGTCCCAAACTACGACACTAAAAATGGTGCCTAATCATTGCATTTATCTTCTATCCTCCATGTTAAGTCCTTTCTACCTAGAGCACTAGGTTAGCAGAGAAGATCAAATTCTGTTGCAGAAGAATAAGCATTCTAGTCTATTTCTTACATCATCAACATAAATGTCATCTGAATTCTTATGATTAATGATAATATATGAAGTAGAACTAACAGCACTTGAGGAATCAGGTGGAGTCTGCAGTTTTGACTGGCAGTAAACTGTTGTAATTTGTAAACTGAACCGACCAGATAGAAAACTCACTGAGGCACAATAAATATTGAAATACCAACATAATTTTGTAGACTCATTTCTGATCATAAACAGTGAGGTTTTGGTTTAAAAACAAACTTTCAGTGCTGATCATCATCATCATCAAGGAAAATCCCAAAATGGCATAACCTCATTGCATCGAGCGCCCACCTGGTTCACTCTCTTAACTCGGTCCTTAAGCCGGTCTGGCTGGATATTCAGTCTATATCCATCACTGGTGATCTTATGCCACTAAAGCTTTTGGCACCTACATGACAGCCAATTGTGTAGTGGCATTCATGAAAACCGCTAAACTGACAGTCTTTGCAAATTAAATCCTGTATTTATCCACAGACAGGCAGGGGCAGTGCAAGCATTTACACATGCCCTGATCCAGTGGCCAATTCTAGGGGTTCAAGTCCTTGGCTTCTCTGCTGAGATGCTAAACTGATGCCTCGCTGTGGTAACACATTTTATAACTAGGCCAGCAAGCAGCCTGCTAGGAAATGATCAGATTACCCACCAATTTTGCATGCCACAAGACAGCTGTCAGACGATAATTTTCAGACACTACCAGTGTATGCTAGAATTAAACTGGTGACCAAGAGGTGAAAGCCTTTATCTACTTTCTATTATCAATCCCATAAACCACTCCGACCCTCAATTTTATTTTAACATAGTGACAATCTAAGTGCCCTCTAAGCTGCGCGGCCAGGCGGCCATCCAGCAGGCTATCAAGTGCCGTGCACTTCAGGTGTCCCACCCCCCACTGCAGTGCTGCTCCTGCCCTTTGCCTTGGAACCCCTGACCAGCTGCTCCCAGGAGCCTCTGCTTGCTGTGCAGAGCAGGGGGAGGGAGGGACTGATGTCAGGGTGTTCCCCTCCCCTGTACTCCCTCTCCCCAGAGCGTGGGGGGACACGACAGGGCAACCTAGAGATCCAGGTACACACCAAGGGAAGGGTAGGAAGTAGCCCAGGGACATCTGACTACGGTCCCTGGGGTGGCAGACAACCCACCTTTGACCAGGAGGCCTGTGGGAGTCTACCATCTGCCAGAGATCCTTGATTTATTTGGAGGGTTAATTAAAAAATTCTGGAGGTGGCCCCCCAATAAGGCCCCAGGATTGCCAGTCTCCATAGAAACAGGTTTGAGAATATGCCTGAACAAGGAGGGCAACAGGGTGGTACAAAGTGAGCCACAGGTGTTTCCCTCGCCCCACTGCCAGCTGGAAGCCAGGGCAAAAAGCCCTGGCGGCTTTGCCCATCCCTCTCCGCCCCTCTGCTCCTGGTTGGGAGCCAGGGGAGAATGGACCATGCTCTCAGCTGGGAGTCAGGCAGCCTTGTCAATTTCACAGCTCAAGACGGCTGCCTGGCTGAGGGGGAGCGGGTTGGGAAGGAAATGAGGGCAGCTGGCCCTTGCTCCCTGGGGACAGGACCCTGGGTGCTTTCCCACACTCTGAGCGAGGAAAGGGGAGGGGAAAAGCTGTGGGTGGCTTCCCCAACCTCCGGCAGGGTAGGAGGGGGGAAGCCTGCCGGGATCCCGGGACCCTGTGAGGCAGCCAGGCTCCCAGCAGGGAGCTGTCTGCAGAGCTGAGAGACCTGGATCTCAGCTCCCCACCCTGTCCTTCTTAGGTTGGTGGAAGCGCTCCCTGGTGAGGATGCGTACCACCGATCCAAGGAGCGTAGTGTGGACATGAACCACTGCAGAAATTAGGTTGACTAATAAGAACATAAGAACGGCCGTACCAGGTCAGACCAAAGGTCCATCTAGCCCAGTATTCTGTCTGCCGACAGTGGCCAATGCCAGGTGCCCCAGAGGGAGTGAACCTAACAGGCAATGACCAAGTGATCTCTCTCCTGCCATCCATCTCCATCCTCTGACAAACAGAGGCTAGGGACACCATTCCTTACCCATCCTGGCTAATAGCCACTAATGGACTTAACCACCATGAATTTATCCAGTTCTCTTTTAAATGCTGTTATAGTCCTAGCCTTCACAACCTCCTCAGGTAAGGAGTTCCACAAGTTGACTGTGCGCTGCGTGAAGAAGAACTTCCTTGTATTTGTTTTAAACCTGCTGCCTATTAATTTCATTTGGTGACCCCTAGTTCTTGTATTATGGGAATAAGTAAATAACTTTTCCTTATCCACTTTCTCCACATCACTCATGATTTTATATACCTCTATCATATCCCCCCTTAGTCTCCACTTTTCCAAGCTGAAGAGTCATAGCCTCTTTCATCTCTCCTCATATGGTACCCGTTCCAAACCCCTAATCATTTTAGTTGCCCTTTTCTGAACCTTTTCTAGTGCCAGTATATCTTTTTCGAGATGAGGAGACCACATCTGTAAGCAGTATTCGAGATGTGGGCGTACCATTGATTTATATAAGGGCAATAATATATTCCCAGTCTTATTTTCTATTCCCTTTTTAATGATTCCTAACATCCTGTTTGCTTTTTTGACCGCCTCTGCGCACTGCGCGGCCATCTTCAGAGAACTATCCACGATGACTCCAAGATCTTTTTCCTGACTCGTTGTAGCTAAATTAGCCCCCATCATATTGTATGTATAGTTGGGGTTATTTTTTTTTCAATGTGCATTACTTTACATTTATCCACATTAAATTTCATTTGCAATTTTGTTGCCCAATCACTTAGTTTTGTGAGATCTTTTTGAAGTTCATCACAGTCTGCTTTGGTCTTAACTATCTTGAGCAGTTTAGTATCATCTGCAAACTTTGCCACCTCACTGTTTACCCCTTTCTCCAGATCATTTATGAATAAGTTGAATTGGATTGGTCCAAGGACTGACCCTTGAGAAACACCACTAGTTACCCCTCTCCATTCTGAGAATTTATCATTAATTCCTACCCTTTGTTTCCTGTCTTTTTAACCAGTTCTCAGTCCATGAAAGGACCTTCCCTTTTATCCCATGACAGCTTAATTTACGTAAGAGCCTTTGGTGAGGGACCTTGTCAAAGGCTTTCTGGAAATCTAAGTACACTATGTCCACTGGATCCCCCTTGTCCATATGTTTGTTGACCCCTTCAAAGAACTGTAATAGATTAGTAAGACATGATTTCCCTTTACAGAAACCATGTTGACTATTGCTCAACAGTTTGTTTTTCCTATGTGTCTGACAATTTTATTCTTAACTATTGTTTCGACTAATTTGCCCGGTACTGACGTTAGACTTACCGGTTTGTAATTGCTGGGATCACCTCTAGAGCCCTTTTTAAATATTGGTGTTACATTAGCTAACTTTCAGTCATTGGATACAGAATCCGATTTAAAGGACAGGTTACAAACCTTAGTTAATAGTTCCGCAACTTCACATTTGAGTTCTTTCAGAACTCTTGGGTGAATGCCATCTTGTCCGGGTGACTTGTTAATGTCGAGCTTATCAAATAATTCCAAAACCTCCTCCAGTGACACTTCAATCTGTGACCGTTCCTCAGATTTGTCACCTACAAAAGCCGGCTCAGGTTTGGGAACCTCCCTAACATCCTCAGCCGTGAAGACTGAAGCAAAGAATCCATTTAGTTTCTCCGCAATGACTTTATCGTCTTCAAGTTCTCCTTTTGTATCTCGATCATCAAAGTGCCCCACTGGTTGTTTAGCAGGCTTCCTGCTTCTGATGTACTTAAAAAAACATTTTGCTATTACCTTTGGAGTTTTTGGCTAGCCGTTCTTCAAACTCCTCTTTGGCTTTTCTTATTACATTCTTGCACTTAATCTGGCAGCGTTTATGCTCCTTTCTATTTGCCTCACTAGGATTTGATTTCCACTTTTTAAAGGAAGTCTTTTTATCTCTCACTGCTTCTTTTACATGGTGGTTAAGCCACAGTGGCTCTTTTTTAGTTCTTTTACTGTGTTTCTTAATTTGGGGTATACATTGAAGTTGGGCATCTATTATGGTGTCTTTAAAAAGTGCCCATGAAGCTTGCAGGGATTTCACTTTAGTCACTGTACCTTTTAACTTCTGTTTAACTAATCCCCTCATTTTTGCATAGTTCCCCTTTTTGAAATTAAATGCCACAGTGTTGGGCTGTTGAGATGTTCTTCCCACCACAGGGATGTTGAATGCTATTGTATTATGGTCACTATTTCCAAGCGGTCCTGTTATAGTTACCTCTTGGACCAGCTCCTGCGCTCCACTCAGGACTAATTCTAAAGTTGCCTTTCCCCTTGTGGGTTCCGGTACCAGCTACACCATGAAGCAGTCATTTAAAGTATCGAGAAATTTTATCTCTGCATTTCGTCCTGAAGTGAAATGTTTCCAGTCAATATGGGGATAATTGAAATCCCCCATTATTATTGAGTTCTTAATTTTGATAGCCTCTCTAATTTCCCTTAGCATTTTATCATCACTATCACTGTCCTGGTCAGGTGGTCAATAATAGATCCCTAATGTTATATTCTTATTAGAGCATGACATTTCTATCCATAGAGATTCTACGGAACATGTGGATTCACTTAAGATTTTTACTTCATTTGATTCTACATTTTCTTTCCCATATAGTGCCACTCCCCCCCCTGCACGATCTGTTCTGTCCTTCTGATAGTTTTGTACCCCGGAATGATTGTGTGCCGTTGATTGCTCTCAGTCCACCAGGTTTCTGTGATGCCTATTATATCAATATCCTCCTTTATCACAAGGCACTCTAGTTCACCCATCTTATTATTTAGACTTCTAGCATTTGTGCACAAGCACTTTAAAAACTTGTCACTGTTTATTTGTCTGCCCTTTTCTGATGTGTCAGATTCTTTTTTATATGAATGTGGCCCTTACATTATCCTCTTTCATCCTCTTCTCCTGACAATAATCTAGAGATTCTCTATCATTAGACTCTTCCCTAAGAGAGGTCTCTGTCCGATCCACATGCTCCTCTGCAGCAGTCGGCTTTCCCCCATCTCCTAGTTTAAAAACTGCTCTACAACCTTTTTAATGTTTAGTGCCAGCAGTCTGGTTCCACTTTGGTTTAGGTGGAGCCCATCTCTCCTGTGTAGTTTGGTTTATAGGTTTTAAGGGGAATAAAGAGAAACAGAACCGGCAAGGGACCCTCGCTCCCTTCCCACTCCCCTTCCAAACTCCCTTGCGAAACTCCCTTTTAGCAGCCCCTGTTCACAAAGCAGCAGCCCGTTCGCAAAGCCAGTGAAGCTATTCTGTACCACCACCAACAGAATCTAGCCACAAAGCTAGCTTCTGTGACCCCAGGAGGGTTATTCAGTGTCAGGGAATCTTCTGCAGTGTAGCTCCTATGTCACTCCTCCCTTTCTGCTGCCAGCACAGAGGAGAGAGGGTGGCTTGGTGGAAGCAAAAGGGGTGCAGCTGAGGCTTTTCTATGTCATGCTGATCCCTGGCCATCATTCTGCTCCATGTGGGTTATTAACAGCTGTAGCAACGTAGAGCATCCCAAAGGTTGCTCCTAATTTACATTAAAAGATTGGCTCCAAAATGAAAAATAAACTTTACACTAACTTTGTGCACATGCACACTCATACATCTCTGTCTTGCGTGCTCCTTAGCTGCAACTGAAGATCTGACCCTTATTGCAAATTTTTGCCCTTATAGTGAGGAAAATATCTAAACCCAGAAAAACAAAGAGACACTTTTCCCCAAAACCCTCGCACTGCTATTTTTAGCACATCGACAGAGTACATGGATGGAAGTTACGCTAGTCTGACAAATATACCAGTATAGTTTCTCATGTCCACAATTCAGGAACTAAAAAAATTTACACAATCAATTATAATTATGTCTTTGAAGTAGTTTTTAAAAATTCACAAATCATATGTACATTATTAGAGCTATTATAATCTACCTAGTATAATATATATTTGCATGAAGCTTTAGTTTTAGAATACTGGTAAAAAGCTTCATGCAAACGATTAAAAAAAAATTAAGTAACATTATTGGCTCTGCCACAAACTGATAAAAGAAACGCTCAAAGTTAAGACTGACATACCATCATAAAATAAAGCTAACATACCATCAAGAACCAAAGTTATGTATCCAAAAAATACAGCAGATGTCCCAGATTACTTTGTGACATGTACTACAATTAACTGAGTGGAGGACAATTGTCGAACTTATGTTTGAATTTCTTTGGTTTTTTTGTCAGCACTAAAATAACAACATTACTACTTATGCTGTTTAACAACCATCTCAGCAATGGGCATTTCCTGATTAGCTCGCAGCAGTCGATGACATTAACTCTAGCCAGGCAATCTTCAGGAAATGTCTAGGGAGGTGGTTCATAAATTAAGCATTTTGATATTTATTTAATTTGCTGGTTTTGTTTTATCACAAGTGTGTAATGTATATGCTTCTGTACTGTGTGCAAAGTACCAGGTAGTTCTATATAATTAATGGCTGATATTTTAGCCAGTCAGACTACACAGATTATTTGTCAGCATTGTATTTAGTAACTTAAGACTGCACAAAAGCTATGTAAATCACATTTTATATTGTCAGAACCTGGACACACATGACAAAATGTTCAAAAATGGGTGCCTAAACTTAGGCTCCTAAATAGGATTTGGAAAGATGTTGAGCATCCATAGTTCTACTGAAGTCAACAGAAACTGCTGAGTGCTCAGCACCTCTGAAAATTAGGCTTCTTATTTTAGTAACTAAGTATGAATTTGCTCTCTGTAGAGAAGGCTCTTGCCATCCTAACCTGTTTTATCCCCTTCAGGTAACCTAAAGAGAAGGTTCATTGCACCCTTCATTCTAAATTCCCATATTATTATTAAACATGGTTAAGGCTAAGATTTTGGCATGGGTATTTTTAATAAAACTCATGGACAGGATGCAGGCAAAGAACAATAAATCATGGAAATACACACAGTAATGCAGTATTCACTACATCAGTACTGAAGTCCAAGCCCCGCTGCCCAGGGCTGAAGCCAAAGTCCAAGCCCCACAGGGCTCAAGTCCAACCTCTGCAGCCCAGAGCCATACAGGGCTGAATTATTAGGATTTTCAATAGAATCATAGAATATCAGGGTTGGAAGGGACCTCAGGAGGTCATCTAATCCAACCCCTGTTCAAAGCAGGACCAACACCAACTAAATCATCCCAGCCAGGCCTTTGTCAAGCCAGGCCTTAAAAACCTGTAAGGATGGAGCTTCCACCACCTTCCTAGGTAACCCATTCCAGTGCTTCACCACCCTTCCAGTGAAATAGTGTTTCCTAATATCCAACCTACACCTCCCCCACTGCAACTTGAGACCATTGCTCCTTGTTCTGTCATCTGCCACCACTGAGAACAGCTGAGCTCCATCTCTTTGGAACCCCCCTTCAGGTAGTTGAAGGCTGCTATCAAATCCCTCCTCACTCATCTGCAGATTAAATAAGCCCAGTTCCCTCAGCCTCTCCTCGTAAGTCATGTGGCCCAGCCCCCTAATCCTTTTCATTGCCCTCCACTGGACTTGCTCCAATTTGTCCACATCCTTTCTGTAGTGGGGGGGCCCAAAACTGGACACAATACTTCAGGTGTGGCCTGACCAGTGCCGAATAGAGGGGAATAATCACTTCCCTCGATCTGCTGGCAATGCTCCTAGTACTGCAGCCCAATATGCTGTTAGCCTTCTTGGCAACAAGGGCACACTGTTGACTCATATCCAGTTTCTCGTCTATTGTATTCCCCAGGTTCTTTTCTGCAGAACTGCCACTTAGCCAGTCAGTCTCCAGCCTGTAGCAGTGCATACAGTTGTGGAGGTTTCATAAAAACTCAGAATCCATTATCTCCGTGACAGATGTGTAGCCTTAATGACGGTTATTACGATGGTGCCTAAAGACCAATCAAGAATAGGGCTCACTGTGCTAAGCACTATGCAAACACAGAATAGCAGACAGCCCCTGCCCCAAAGAGCTAGCCATCTAAATAGACAAGATATACACAGGAGTAGAAGGGTTATAACACATAAGCAGAGTGAACAATATCTGAATTCATTCAGAATGCCTGTATCATGGTGGTAGTATGAATGAAACTTACATTCACAACAGACTCCTTGAATTTGATGTGCAGTCTGTAATTAGAAAGTGCAATGATGGCATCCTCTGCTCGTCCCACATACTCTGTGCTCTCACCATGAAGTTCAAGGAAAGGGACCTTCAGAACAGAAGGAGAAAGAACCCTTTAGAAAACATGAGCTACAAATTTGTTCCTGCTTACAAATATCCACTCAAGCTGTTCATGCACACTCCCTGAGGGGGGTTTGAAACACTGCATGGTATGTGTGAGGCTGTTACAACTGGCAGTGAAGCCAGTTACGATTTTGTGCAGATATCCATTGTAGCCTTATTTTAACATTCACAATTGTCTCATAATGATATCCATTGGGGCTCAAAACGTCCATGCTTGATCTCAGCCAAAGGTGAAATATTTTTGGAAGTTTTAGCAAAATCCCTTGAGATGTCTGAGTTATGAAAAAACTAAAACTATGTATCATTTTTTTTAGATGCAATTCTGCTCTGAAAAGAGACAATATAAAAATCGTACTCAATGAAACTGCTCCCTGTGTATATTCACAGTCCTATCTGCTTACTTAGGGTCACAAAAGTTTTGTTCTTGTTAACTGTGCAGAACCAATATAGCTAAGAGAAATATTTCATTCCTTCTTGTACACCAGCAAATGCGCTGTTTACTAAGCTCCAATCAATTACATTGGCACAAACCCATCAGACAATGGGACTATGCAGCATGCAATTTGACCTGAAGAACCTTTATTATTAGTGATGATGACCAAGAAGGAAAACTCAGCTTGATGCTCAGATCTGAAATTGAACTTGCAGGACTGGCAGCCAGAAAAAGAACAGCTGTCCTATAGTAACTACGGTTCTCGAGATGTTCATTGTCCACATGGACTGCACTTCTAACATAATGAATGCCAGTGAAATGAGGTAGGATCAGAGGCTAAAATAGGGAAAGAACAAGTTAAAAAATTACTTAGACAAGTTAGATGTCTTCAAGTTACCAGGGCCTGATGAAATACATCTTAGAATACTCAAGGAGCTGACTGAGGAGATATCTGAGCCATTAGCTATTATCTTTTGAAAAGTTTCAGAGTAACAGCCGTGTTAGTCTGTATCCGCAAAAAGAAGAACAGGAGTACTTGTGGCACCTTAGAGACTAACAAATTTATTAGAGCATAAGCTTTCGTGGACTACAGCCCACTTCTTCGGATGCATATAGAATGGAACATATAATGAGGAGATATATATACACACATACAGAGAGCATGAACAGGTGGGAGTTGTCTTACCAACTCTGAGAGGCCAATTAATTAAGAGAAAAAAACTTTTGAAGTGATAATCAAGCTAGCCGAGTACAGACAGTGTGATAAGAAGTGTGAGAGTACTTACAAGGGGAGATAGAGTCAACGTTTGTAATGGCTCAGCCATTCCCAGTCCTTATTCAAACCGGAGTTGATTGTGTCTAGTTTGCATATCAATTCTAGCTCAGCAGTCTCTCGTTGGAGTCTATTTTTGAAGTTTTTCTGTTGTAATATAGCCACCCGCAGGTCTGTCACTGAATGACCAGCTTGATTATCACTTCAAAAGTTTTTTTTCTCTTAATTAATTGGCCAACCCCCAACCTAAAGCAAATACCAGCAACCACACATCACTGAACAAAAACACTGACCCAGGAACCTATCCTTGTAACAAAGCCCAATGCCAACTCTGTCCACATATCTATTCAAGTGACATCATCATAGGACCTAATCACATCAGCCATACCATCAGGGGCTCGTTCACCTGCACATCTACCTATGTGATATATGCCATCATGTGCCAGCAATGCCCCTCTGCCATGTACACTGGCCAAACCGGACAGTCTCTACGCAAAAGAATTAATGGACACAAATCTGACATCAGGAATCATAATACTCAAAAACCAGTGGGAGAACACTTTAACCTGTCTGGCCATTCAATGACAGACCTGCGGGTGGCTATATTACAACAGAAAAACTTCAAAAACAGACTCCAACGAGAGACTGCTGAGCTAGAATTGATATGCAAACTAGACACAATCAACTCCGGTTTGAATAAGGACTGGGAATGGCTGAGCCATTACAAACATGGAATCTATCTCCCCTTGTAAGTATTCTCACACTTCTTAACTGTCTGTACTGGGCTAGCTTGATTATCACTTCAAAAGTTTTTTTTTTCTCTTAATTAATTGGCCTCTCAGAGTTGGTAAGACAACTCCCACCTGTTTATGCTCTCTGTATGTGTGTATATATATCTCCTCAATATATGTTCCATTCTATATGCATCCGAAGAAGTGGGCTGTAGTCCACGAAAGCTTATGCTCTAATAAATTTGTTAGTCTCTAAGGTGCCACAAGTACTCCTGTTCTTTTTGCGTATTCCCAGAGAGTAATCGTCAGTGGTTCACAGTCATGCTGCAAGGACATAATGAGTGGGGTCCCGCAGGGATCAGTTCTGGGTCAGGTTCCATTAAATATCTTCTTCAATGATTTAGATAATGGCATAGAGAGCACACTGAAAGTTTGCAGACGATACCAAGCTGGGAGGGGTAGCAAGTGCTTTGGAGGATAGGATTAAAATTCAAAATTATCTGGACAAACTGGATAAATAGTCTGGAATAATAAATAAGATGAAATTCAATGAGGACAAATGCAAAGTACTCCAGTTAAGAAGGAACAATCAGTTGCACACATACAAAATGGGAAATGACTTCCCAAGAAGGAGTACTGCGGAAAGGAATGTCAGGGTCATAGTGGACCACAAGCTAAATATGAGTAGGGTGAGCAGATGTCCTGATTTTATATGGAAAGTCCCAATATTTGGGGCTTTTTTTAATATGGGCTCCTATTACCCCCCCCCCCCACCTCCTCTCCCGATTTTTCACACGTGATATCTGGTCACCCTAAACAGTGTAACACTGTTGCAAAAAAAGCAAACATCATTCACTCCTGCTAATGCATGCCAGATGTAAGCAAGACACGAGAAGTAATTCTTCCGCTCTACTCTGTGCTGATTAGGCCTCAACTGGAGTACTGTGTCCAGTTCCGGGTGCCACCTTTCAGGAAAGATGTGGACAAATTGGAGAAAGTCCAGAGAAGAGCAACAAAAATGATTAAAGGTCTAGAAAACATGACCTCTGAGGGAAGATTGAAAAAATCTTTGTTTAGTCTGGGTTTGTTTAGTCTGGAAAAGAAAAGACTGAGGCCTGGTCTACACTACGAGTTTATGTCGAATTTAGCAGCGTTAAATCAAATTAACCATGCACCCGTCCACACAACGAAGCCATTTACTTCAACATAAAGGGCTCTTAAAATCTATTTCTGTACTCCTCCCCAACGAAGGGATTAGCGCTGAAATCGATATCGCCAGTTCAAATTAGGATAATGTAGACACAATTCGACGGTATTGGCCTCCGGGAGCTATCCCACGGTACAACATTGTGACAGCTCCGGACAGCACTTTCAACTCAGATGCACTGACCAGGTGTACAGGAAAAGCCTCGCAAACTTTTGAATCTCATTTCTTGTTCGGCCAGTCGAGCTCATCAGCACAGGTGATCATGCAGAGCTCATCAGCACAGGTAACCATGCAGTCTGAGAATCGAAAAAGAGTTCCAGCATGGACCGTACAGGAGGTACTGGATCTGATCGCTGTATGGGGAGACGATTCCGTGCTATCAGAACTACGTTCCAAAAGACGAAATGCCAATACATTTGAAAAAAATCTCAAAGGGCATGATGGAGACAGGCCACAACAGGGACTCAACACAGTACCACGTGAAAATTAAGGAGCTCAGACAAGCGTAACAGAAAACCAAAGAATCAAACGGACGCTCCAGGGCAGAGCCGCAGACATGCCGCTTCTACACTGTGTTGCGTGCAATTCTAGGTGGGGCCGCCACCACTACCCCACCCCTGACCATGGATTCCGAGGAGGGGGTACTCTCAGCCATGCCTGAGGATTTTGCAGACGGGGAAGAAGAGAAGGAGGAGAACGAGCTTGAGGAGAGCACACAGCACACCGTTCTCCCCAACAGCCAGGATCTTTTTCTCACCCTGACTGAAATACCCTCCCAAGGTGGTATCCTAGACCATGAAGCCATAGAAGAGACACCTCGTGAGTGTACCTTTGTATATATAATACATGGTTTAAAAGCAAGCGTTTTTTAATGATTAATTTGCCCTGAGGACTTGGGATGCATTCGCGGCCAGTACAGCTGCTGGAAAAGTCTGTTAATGTGTCCGAGGATGGAGCGGAAATCCTCCAGGGACATCTCCATGAAGCTCTCCTGGAGGTACTCTAAAAGCCTTTGCAGAAGGTTTCTGGGGAGAGCAGCCTTATTCCGTCCTCCATGGTAGGACATTTTACCATGCTATGCTAGTAGCAAGTAATCTGGTATCCATTGCATGACAAAGCCTGGCAGCATATGGTCCTGGTGTTTGCTGGCATTCAAGTAACATCCATTCTTTTTCTCTCTGTGTTATCCTTAGGAGAGTGATCTCATTCATGGTAACTTGGTTGAAATACGGGAATTTAATGAAGGGGACAGAGGTGACTGTTCCTACTGGGCTGTTTGCCAGTGGCTGAAAAGAATCCTCCCCACAGTTAGCCAAGCGGTGTGTGTGTGGGATCTTCCCTGATACCAGCCATGCAATGAGGGGAGGGGTAAAGCGATCATCCCAGAGAATTGGATGGGGGGGATTAGTTTGGTTTCTGCTGCTGCATGTTAACACGAAAACCGCAGCACTCAATGGGCTTTGCTTGGTATGGGAAATGAGGGCGCTGCTTTTATGAAGGTTGCAGAAGCCGAAAGACTATGGCTTACCATGGCCGCCTGCAATCTGAATTCTGTTGCCCGGCCCTGCGTCTGTGATCTCTAACACCAAAGCCGCAGGCACTCAATATAAGATGCAAAATGCAACTTTCTACCAAAATCACATGTGCTATGTAATGTGAATAGCGTTCACCATGAAAGAGTATACCCATTGTTCTGTAAAATGTATATCTTTAAATACTTCTCTCACTTTTTCCCCTCCCGCAGCTGCAAATTTTTCAAGCCTCCCTCCTCCGTCCCGAAGGCTATCTCAGATAAGGCCGCAAAAAAAAACATACGCATGATGAAATGTTCTCTGAGATCACGCAGTCGACCCACAATGAAAGAGCTCATCGGAATGTGTGGAAGGATACAGAATCACAGTACAGGAAAGCAGCCAATGAACGTGAGGACAGGAGGGATTAACGTGAGGACAGGAGGGACGATCGAGATGAGAGGTGGCGGCAGGAAGATCAGAGGAGGCAGGATGCAACGCTGTGGCTACTGCGGGATCAAACGGACATGCTCTGGCGTCTGGTGGAGCTTCAGGAACGGCAGCAGGATCACAGAGTGCCACTGCAGCCCCTTATATCAGAGGGGTAGCCGTGTTAGTCTGAATCTGTAAAAAGCAACAGAGGGTCCTGTGGCACCTTTGAGACTAACAGAAGTATTGGGAGCATAAGCTTTCGTGGGTAAGAACCTCACTTCTTCAGATGCAAGTAATGGAAATCTCTAGAGGCAAGTATATATCAGTGTGGAGATAACGAGGTTAGTTCAATCAGGGAGGGTGAGGTGCTCTGCTAGCAGTTGAGGTGTGAACACCAAGGGAGGAGAAACTGTTTCTGTAGTTGGATAGCCATTCACAGTCTTTGTTTAATCCTGATCTGATGGTGTCAAATTTGCAAATGAACTGGAGCTCAGCAGTTTCTCTTTGGAGTCTGGTCCTGAAGTTTTTTTGCTGTAAGATGGCAACCTTTACATCTGCTATTGTGTGGCCAGGGAGGTTGAAGTGTTCTCCTACAGGTTTTTGTATATTGCCATTCCTGATATCTGACTTGTGTCCATTTATCCTCTTGCGTAGTGACTGTCCAGTTTGGCCAATGTACATAGCAGAGGGGCATTGCTGGCATATGATGGCATATATAACATTAGTGGACGTGCAGGTGAATGAGCCGGTGATGTTGTAGCTGATCTGGTTAGGTCCAGTGATGGTGTTGCTGGTGTAGATATGTGGGCAGAGTTGGCATCGAGGTTTGTTGCATGGGTTGGTTCCTGAGTTAGAGTTGTTATGGTGCGGTGCGTGGTTGCTGGTGAGGATATACTGCAGCCCCTGTTTAACTGCCCTCTCCCCTCCCCAAGTTCCATAGCCTCCTCATCCAGACGCCCAAGAACGCGGGTGGGGAAGGCTCCGGGCACCCAACCACTCCATCCCAGTGGACAGCCCAAGCAACAGAAGGCTGTCATTCAACAAGTTTTGAACTGGCCTTTTCCTTCCCTCCTTCCACACCCCACCCAGGCTACCTTGTCACTTATCTCCCTATTTTTATAATCAATTAATAAAGAATACATGATTTTTAAATGATAGTGACTTTATTTCCTTTGCAAGCAAGCTGTGATCGAAGGGGGAAGGGTGGGTGGCTTACAGGGAATGAATCAACCAAGGGGGCGGGTTTTCATCAAGGAGAAACAAACAGAACTGGCCAGTCATGAAACTGGTTTTCAAAGCTTCTCTGATGTGCACCGCACCCTGTTGTGCTTTTCTAATCGCCCCGGTGTCTGGCTGTGTGTAATCAGTGGGCAGGCGATATGCCTCAACCTAAACGTCTCCCCCTTACTCTCACAGAGATTGTGGAGCACACAGCAAGCAGCAATAACAATGGGAATATTGGTTTCGTTGAGGTATGAGCGAGTCAGTAAAGTGCGCCTGCGACCCTTTAAATGTCCAAATGCACATTCTACCATCATTCTGCACTTGCTCAGCCTATAGTTCAACAGCTCCTGACTACTGTCCAGGCTGCATGTGTATGGCTTCATGAGCCATGGCATTAAGGGGTAGGCAGGGTGCCCAAGGATAACTATTGGCATGTCAACATCCCCAACAGTTATTGTCTGGTCTGGGAAGTAAATCCCTTGCTGCAGCCGTTTAAACAGACTAGTGTTCCTGAAGACGCAAGCGTCATGAACCCTTTCTGGCCATCCCACGTTGATGTTGGTGAAACGTCCCTTGTGATCCACCAGTGCTTGCAGCACCATTGAAAAGTACCCCTTTCAGTGCCAAGATAGGGATATGGGTTCCGTCTATCGCCCCACCACAGTTAGGGAATCCCATTGCAGCAAAGCCCATCCACAATGGCTTGCACATTTCCCAGAGTCACTACCCTTGATAGCAGCAGCTCTTTGATTGCGTTGGCTACTTGCATCACAGCAGCCCCCACAGTAGATTTGCCCACTCCAAATTGATGCCCGACTGACCAGTAGCTGTCTGGCATTGCAAGCTTCCACAGGGCTATCGCCACTCGCTTCTCAACTCTGAGGGATGCTGTCATCTTGGTATTCTGGTGCTTCAGGGCAGGGGAAAGCAAGTCACAAAGTTCCATGAAAGTGCCCTTACGCATGCAAAAGTTTCGCAGCCACTGGGAATCTTCCCACATCTGCAACACTATGTGGTCCCACCAGTCTGTGCTTGTTTCCCGGGCCCAGAATCGGCGTTGCACAGCATGAACCTGCCCCATTAACACCATGATCTCCAAAGCGCTGGGGCCCGTGCTTTGAGAGAATTCTTTGTCCATGTCCTCGTCACTGCGCTGCCGTCGCCTCCTCCTCGCCTGGTTTGTCAGATTCTGGTTCTGCATAAACGGCACAATAATGCGCGAGGTGTTTACAATGTTCATGACTGCTGCGTTGAGATAAGCGGGCTCCATGCTTGCTGTGGTATGGCGTCTGCACTGAAAAAAGGCGTGAAACGATTGTCTGCCATTGCTCTGATGAATGGAGAGGCAACTGACGACATGGTTTACAGGGAATTAAAATCAACAAAGAGGGTGGCTTTGCATCAAGGAGAAACACAAACAACTGTCACACAGAATGGCCCCCTCAAGGATTGAACTCAAAACCCTGGGTTTAGCAGGCCATTGATTTCACGGAGGGACGGGGGAGCAAATGAATACAAAACAAATCTGGTCTATTTCTTGTTTTGATCCACTCCATCTATCTTTTACATCTTAGGCTGTCAGCAGACGGTGCAGTACGGCTCCTAGCCATCGTCATCTCCTGGGTGCTCAGCAGAAGATGCTGCATTACGACTGCTAGCCATTGTCATTTCCTGGCTGCTTGCCAGAACATGGGAATGACCTGGCTGAGTCACTCCCATGTCTGCCCAGGTGCCCCTGACCGACCTCACCGAGGTCAGCTAAAAGAGCACCCAGGAGTATGATGGCGATGGCTACCAGGCATAATGCACCTTCTGCTTCCAAAAGGCAATGAGCTGCTGCTGTGTAGCAATGCAGTCCCACGTCTGCCAGCACCCAGGAGACATACGGTGACGGTCAGCTGAGGGGGCTCCATGCTTGCCGTGGTATGGCGTCTGCACAGGTAACCCAGGAAAAAAGGCGCGAAACGATTGTCTGCCATTGCTTTCACGGAAGGAGGGAGGGAGAGGGGGGCCTGACGACATGTACCCAGATCCACCCGCGACTATGTTTTTTGCCCCATCAGGCATTGGGATCTCAACCCAGAATTCCAATGGGCGGGGGAGACTGTGGGAACTATGGGATAGCTACCCACAGTGCAACGCTCCGGAAGTCGACGCTAGCCTTGGTACTATGGATGCACACTGCCAAATTAATGTGCTTAGTGTGGACGCATGCACTCTACTTTATACAATCTGTTGCCAAAAATCGAATTCTGTAAAATCGGAGTAATTTCGTAGTGTAGACATACCCTGAGAGGGGAAATTATAACAGTTTTTAAGTACATAAAAGGTTGTTACAAGGAGGAGGGAGAAAAATTGTTCTTTTTAACCTCTGAGGATAGGACAGCAGGGGAGGTTTAGGTTGGACATTAGGAAAAACTTCCTGTCAGGGTGGTTAAGCACTGGAATAAATTGCCTGGGTAAGTTGTAAAATCTCCATCATTGGATTTTTAAGAGCAGGTTAGACAAATAGCTGCAAGGGATGGTCTAGATAATATTTAGTCCTGACATGAGTGCAGGGAACTGGACTAGATGACCTCTCAAGATCTCTTCCAGTCCTATGATTCTATGATTCTGCTGCACATGCACCCCATGTATGTAAGACTGGAATCTTTTGGAAGAGCAACGTCCATTGCGATCATGCCTGCACCCTGAATGCTCTCTGGAAACATAAAGGGAGGGGCAGCCACAACTGCCTTTCGATTTGTTCACTAAAATAGAACTCAGGGAATACAGGACTCCACAGTAACAAGGAAGGAGGGCAGGTCATAGAATGCATGTGAGCAAGGAACTGTTATTTTGTCTTTGAGAGATTGTCCAAATGAATTCCACTTCTGGTGACTTGCAAGTAGGCATGTCCTGATGACGGCTACTCAATCTACTGAAACAATAACTGTAAGACAGCTTTGTCAGATCTGGAGTTTTCTACCCAGGAGTAGTGCTGAAAGAAAATAGGAACTGAATTCCAGGCAGCTGCTCAACCCAGCTCAGATACTTGAATGTCTCTTGGAGAAGCTGCTTGAGCTCTGGTGGAATAGGCCCTAATCCGTGTATGTGAATCCAAACATACTGTCATATAGCAATTTCCAATACAGAACGAAACCCATTTAGTCTTTGTGTGGATATAAGCTGACCTTTCATCTTATCAGCAAAGGTCAGAAGCAGGCTAGAATTCCTGAATGATCTTGTTGTCAGAAGAGTCCTGACAATAACTAAGTGGTGTAGTTTAGCTTCTCTTTGATTAGCATGAGGCTAGGGAAAGAAAACTGGCAGGTGGATAACTTGATTCAGGTGAAAATCTGAGACAACTTTAGGCAAGAACCTTGGGTGATGTTTACAGTCATCTTGTCCTTATGGAATACTTCATATGGTGATCCTGTGAGGAACTGTGTCACTCCTATTCTTCTGGCTGAAGTTCTAGCCACTAAGGGTATACCTATACTGTATTTTAAAACCCATGGTAGCAAGACTCAGGCCCAGGTCTACAGATTCAGGCTCATGCTATAGTGCTAAAACCAGCTGTGTAGATGTTGAAGCTCGGGTTCTGAAGCCCACGTACGGGTTGGATTTCACATCTGAAGCTGTACTGACTGGCTCATCAGGTCTACGTACCAAAATTGCCTGGACCAGGTCTATCATTATCATCAAAGCTGCATCCTGCCAGAGCTTCCTCAGAACCCTCAGTATGAATGGAATGGCAGAGTATGCATACATGAGTTCTGGCGTCCAAGAGAAGAGGAAGGCATCAGACATAGAGCCTGAGCTGTTTCCCCCACCCCAGAACAGAACATCAGACACTTCTTGTTTTGATCTGTGGCACAGGTCTACCTTTGCGCATCTCCATTTGCAGAAGATGTCTTGTAGAATGGAGTTCCTGGTCTACAATTCATCATTGTCTAATGCAGTGGTTCTCAAACTGTGGGTCGTGACCCCAAAGTGGGTCGTGACCCCATTTTAATGCAGTCGCCAGGGCCAGCATTAGACTTGCTGGGACCTGGGGCTGAAGTTGAAGCCCAAGCTCCACCCTCACCCAGGGCGGCGGGACTTGGGCTGCAGCCCCCTCTCGCCCTTCTCGGAGCTCGGGCTCCGCACCTCCCCCCTCCGGGTCATGTAGTAATTTTGTTGTCAGAAGAGGGTCCCAATGCAATGAAGTTTGAGAACTTCTGATCTAATAAGCGGATCTTCTAGGGAGTTCTGTAGGCCTAGAAAGTGAAGGGGATACCAGTGTGACTTGATGGCTGATGCACCAAGTCCCAAAGGAGAACTGCTTCCTAGCAGAGAGGTAAGGAGCATTCTCCCCCTCATTGCTGATGAAGTACACTGCTGTAGCATTGTCAATCAGTATTTGTATGGTGATTCCTCAAAGTAGGGATAGGAACGCTATGCATGCTAGGTGAACAGCTCGTAGTTCCAGGACTTTTACGAAGAGATTCACTTCTTGAGGGACCAAAGAATCCAGATAAGCTCCCTATTCAAGAGAGGATGTGTCTGTCATCAGCATGTTGGTGGGGAAAAGCAATGAGAATGAACACTGTTATTCAAAAATATTCTGCTTTTAAGGGCATAGGGCACAGGTGCCTCAGAAATGGAATAAATACAGAAAATCACTTGATGAAGAATATCTTATTACTTGTAAAACAAGCACACATGGTTACAAACAGGTCATGGGCAGCCACACCTAGTAGTTAGAACCAGAGTCTGCAGTCACATGACAGTAGTCAAGAATCGGCTGGGTCAGGATATCGGGAGATCAGAAGCAGGAGAGAAACTGGAGATCAGACCCACAAGACAGGAACAAGAGTCAGACCAGGTCAAGATACCAGGGGGTTAAAGGCAGCAGACAAACTGGAGGTCATAAACCACAAGTCAGATGCCAGGAGTCATGTTGGGTCAGAATGCCAGGAAATCAAGTCAGGGAAGCAGGGACAGGAGAAGGGAGCAGGAAGCACACAGTCCAGAGCAGGGTGAAGTCCAGCTGTTCAGACAGCTTCTTGTTCCTGCTGCTGGCTTAAGTAGGGCCAGTGGGCCAATCAGCCATTCTGGGACTCTGCCAATCAAGCCTCAGGGGCAGAGCCTCACACTGGGGTTGGGCTTCATGGGTCTCAGGTAAGCTATTACCAGCTGGATGGAGGGCTGGAACATGGCTGCTCCCATAAACTTTGCAGCCCTGGGCTCAAGACCCATGGATCATGACACACATATGCTCACCAAATCACTAAGACGCAGTGGATCTAATTTACCTCAATTTCAGTAAGGCATTTGATATGGTTCCACATGGGGAATTATTAGCTAAATTGGAAAAGATGGGGATCAATATGAAAACTGAAAGGTGGATAAGGCCCTGGTTAAAGGGGAGACTACAACAGGTCATACTGAAAGGTGAACTGTCAGGCTGGAAGGAGGTTACTAGTGGAGTTCCTCAGGGATCGGTTTTGGGACCAATCTTATTTAATCTTTTTATTACTGACCTTGGCACAAAAAGTGGGAATGTGCTAATAAAGTTTGCAGTTGACACGAAGCTGGGAGGTATCGCTAATACAGAGAGGGACCAGGATATCCTACAGGAAGATCTGGATGACCTTGTAAACTGGAGTAATAGTAATAGGATGTAATTTACTAGTGAAAAGTGCAAGGTCATGCATTTAGAGATTAACAACAAGAATTTTTGTTATAAACTGGGGACGCATCACTTGGAAGTAACAGAGGAGGAGAAGGAACTCGGAGTACTGGTTGATCACAAGATGACTATGAGTCGCCAATGTGATATGGCTGTGAAAAAAGCTAATGTGGTCTTGGGATGCATCAGACGAGGTATTTCCAGTAGAGATAAGGTGGTGTTAGTACCATTATACAAGGCACAGGTGAGACCTCTTCTGGAATAGTTGTGCAGTTCTGGTCTCCCATGTTTAAGAAGGATGAATTCAAACTGGAACAGGTACAGAGAAGGGCTACTAGGATGATCCGAGGAATGGAAAACCTGTCTTATAAAAGGAGACTCAAAGAGCTTGGCTTGTTTAGCCTAACCAAAAGAAGGCTGAGGGGAGATATGATTGCTCTCTATAAATACATCAGAGGGATAAATACCAGGGAGGGAGAGGAATTATTTAAGCTCAGTACCAATGTGGACACAAAAACAAATGGATATAAACTGGCCATCAGGAAGTTTAGACTTGAAATTAGAAGAAGATTTCTAACCATCAGAGGAGTGAAGTTCTGGAATAGCCTTCCAAGGGGAGCAGTGGAGGCAAAAGACATATCTGGCTTCAAGACTAAGCTTAATAAATTTATGGAGGGTATGGTATGATGGGATAGCCTAATTTTGGCAATTAATTGATCTTTGACTATTAGTGGTAAATATGCCCAATGGCCTATGATGGGACACTAGATGGGGTGGGATCTGAGTTACTACAGATAATTCTTCCTTGGGTGTCTGGCTGGTGAGTCTTGCCCACATGTTGATGGTTTAGCTGATCGCCATATTTGGGGTCGGGAAGGAATTTTCCTCCAGGGCAGATTGGCAGAGGCCCTGGAGGTTTTTCACCTTCCTCTGCAGCGTGGGCAAGGATCTCTTGCTGGAGGATTCTCTGCACCTTGAGGACTTTAAACCACTATTTGAGGACTTCAATGACTCAGGCATAGGTTAGGGGTTTGTTACAGGAGTGGGTGGGTGAGATTCTGTGGCCTGCGTTGTGCAGGAGGTCAGACAAGAAGATCATAATGGTCCCTTCTGACTTTAAAGTCCATGAGTCTATAAGACAGTAAACGTGGGACAACCCCAATGTCTTTTTTTACAGTCACTTTTCAGAGCAGAATGACATTTTAGGCTGAAAAGTGTTAGATTTATTTGCTTATGAGTAACTACAAAAATAAATGAACTAAAATATCCAAATTTGGCATACATTTTTCTGATTGAAACACACAGCAAACTCTTTCAACCCCTGCCCTCCTTCCCCCCAACAAAAAAAGAAGAGAAGGTTACTCACCTTGCAGTAACTGAAGTTCTTCAAGATGTGTGTCCTTGTGGGTGCTCCACTCCATGTGACAGTGCATCCCGGTGCTGTTGATCAGACATCTTCAGTAGCAGTGCCTGGTCGGGATGCATGCGCTCAGCTGCTCTCTCGCGGCATCATTAGGGTCTGCCTGAGCACGCGCGTCCCTCATCCCCCTCAGTTCCTTCTCTACCACAGAGTTCTCTGATTACTACTCCAAAGTAGAGGGGAGGTGGGTGAGTAGCGGAGCACCCACATCTCGAAGAACTTCAGTTACTGCAAGGTGAGTAACCGTCTCTTCTTCTTTGAGTGCTGTCCCTGTGAGTGCTCCACTCCAGGTGAATGTGAAGCAGTACCCACTATGGTTGGTCGGATTTTGGAGTTGTGGCAGTGATAATGGTAGACAGTACTGTATGGCCTACTATGGTGTCTGCCATGGTATCTGTGTGATAGCATAACATTTGGTGAATGTGTGGTCAGATATCCACATGGCCACCTAGCATACGTCGGTAATAGGTACATTGTTGAGGAATGCAATGGATGTTGACATCACCCGAGTAGCATGAGTTCTGATGCTCTTGAGTGGTTGAGCATTCTAAGTCTGGTAGCAAGATCTGATGCAGTCAGAGATCCACTTGGAGAGTTGTTGCTTAGAGATAGCAGCACCCTTTGATCTCTCAGTAGTGGACACAAATAACCAAGGCGATTTATGGAATGCCTTAGTTCTGTCTAGATAATATGCAACTGCCCATCTGACGTCGAGGGTATGTAATGCCGCTTCCTGTGGAGTCTTGTGAGGTTTAGGATGGAATGCACGTGAGTGTATTGGCTGGTTGAGGTGGAAGGTGGACACCACCTTGGGGAGGAATTTGGAGTGAGGTCACATTGTAACCTTGTCTTTAGAGAAAATCGTATAGGGAGGGTAGGCCATCAGGTCACTTATTTCACCAACCCTTCTCGATGAGTTATGGCAACCAAGAAAGCTACTTGCATAGGCATGTGGAGCATGGATGAGGTAGCCAGGGGCTCAAAGGGAGGTTTCATAAGACCTCAGAGAACTAGGTTGAGATTCCAGGAGGCTGCTGGTAGGTGAATCTCAGGGTAGAGATTTTGCACGCCCGTGAGGAAGCGTTTTATGGTGGGGTGGGCAAAAAATGAATATGCGTACAGCAGATCATGGAAGGGGGTGAGAGCTGCGAAATGTACTCTGATAGCCCGTCCTGTTTTAGTTTTAAAAGGTAGTTTAAGATGTCAGGGAGGGTTGCGGTCTGAGGTGTCAAGCATCTGTGGAAGCAACATATGGAGAAGCATTTCAACTTTTGCAGGTAAGTCTTACGAGTGGAGTCTCCTTTACTGTGCAGGAGGACACACTGGACCTGCTCCGAACAGGCAAATTTGTGGGTTTGAAACCATGAAGGAACCACGCCATCAGATGGAGTTTCTGGAGCTGCGGCTGGAGAAGCCAACCGTTGTCCTGGGAGAGCAGATTTGGTCTGTTGGGGAGAGTCCTTGGCGGACGGATGGACATGAACAGCAGGTAAGGATACCATGTGTGTCTGGGACAAGCTGGGGAAATAAGCATGACCCTGGCCTTGTCCTCTCTGATCTTGCGTAGAACGCTGTGTATCAGTGGGACTGGCAGAAAAGCGTACATGAGGGATTTGTTCCACGGAATGAGGAACGAATCCCCTAGGGATGAGGTCTTGAGTCCCACTCTGGAGCAAAATAGATGGCATTGTGGTTCTGAGTTGTGGCAAACAGGTCTATCGATAGGGTGCCCCTGTGGGAGAAGAGCTGTCGTAGTTTCGTAGAATGCAATTCCCATTCGTGTTCCTCGGAGAAGTGTCTGCTGAGTGTGTCGGCGGTAGTGTGGCGACACCCAGGCAGGTAGGAAGTGGTGATTTCTATGTGATGTTGTATGCACCAATTCCATAACCAGATGGCTTCTGTGCATAGGGAGTGCGATCATGCTCCCCCCCTGCCTGTTGATATAGAACATATATGCTACATTGTCCATCAGGATCCGAATGCATTTGTTCCTTATGATGGGGAGACAGTGAAGGCAGGCGTATCTGACTGCTCTGAGCTCTAGAAGATTTATGTGCAGACGCGTCTCTGATAGGGACCAGCGGCTCTGTGTCGTGTGTTCCCCTAAGTGTGCTCCAAAGATCTGCAGAACAAAGTGGTGAGCATGAGCACTGGGAAATGTTTATGGAAGGGGATGCCCGTGCATAGGTTTTCTGGTTATGTCCACCATTGTAGGGAGGCCAATACATTCGCTTGCGGAATTAGCGTCATGCAGAAGCTGTGTCTGCTGGGTTTGTACAGAAAAATCTGAGAGTCTCTGGATTAAGTTTAGAAGTGTGAGCAACAACAGTGATGTCATGGTGGGAGTCTGCTATAGATCACCAGACCAGGGGGATGAGGTGGACAAGGCTTTCTTCAGGCAACTAACAGAAGTTATTAGATCACAGGCCCTGATTCGCATAGGGGACTTAAATCACCCTGATATCTGCTGGGAGAACAATACACCAGTGCACAAACAATTCCGGACATTTTTGGAAAGTATAGGGGACAATTTCCTGGTGCAAGTGCTAGAGGAAACAAATAAGGGCAGAGCACTTCTTGACCTGCTGCTCACAAATAGGGAAGAATTAGTAGGGGAAGCAAAAGTGGATGGGAATCTGGGAGGCAGTGACCATGAGATGGTTGAGTTCAGGATCCTTACACAAGGAAGAAAGGAAAGCAGCAGAATACTGAACATCAGAAAAGCAGACTTTTCCTTCATGGAACTGATCGGCAGGATCCCCTGGGAGAATAACATGAGGGGGAAAGGGGTCCAGGAGAGCTGGCTGTGTTTTAAAGAATCCTTATTGAGGTTGCAGGAACAAACCATCCCAATGTATAGAAAGAATAGTAAATATGGCAGGCGACCAGCTTGGCTTAACAGTGAAATCCTTGCGGACCTTAAACACAAAAAAGAATCTTACAAGAAGTGGAAGATTGGACAAATGACTAGGGAGGAGTATAAAAATATTTCTCAGGCATGCAGGAGTGAAATCAGGAAGGCCAAATCACACTTGGAGTTGCAGGTAGCAAGGGATGTTAAGAGTCTGCCAAAGAGTATCAGCTGGTTCTAGGAGGACGTCGTTTATGAGTAGCGCGATCCTTGAGGGCACAGAGGGTTGGAGGATTTTGAGGAGTCTGTTGTGTCTCCTGGACTTCCTTCAAAGGGATGTCCTGGCTGAGTGCCACCCTCTTGAAAAGTTTCTGGAATTGCTTAAAGTCATCCACATTTTGTGGAGGTAGAGGCATGAGGGCTCCATCTACAGCTGACGGAGTCAGTGAATCAGGGAAAGGTTCATAGCTCACCTGCTCAGGAGGGGGTTCAGGAGCTCTAGATGTAGATGGAGCTAGAGACAGACGTGCAGAACGGGCTTGCGGTCTGGTGGAAGGGCCACAAGGAGGAGTGGCAGCAGGAGCCGACCAAGGGTACCACTGAGGCCAAGGCATAGTGTAAGAAAAGTGAGCTCCCGCCCACGGGGGGACAAAGTAGGGAAACTGAGGCTGGTTCTTGTGAGGTGCCATGCCTTGAGATATATATGGCTCCGGTGGAGGAGGAAAATCAGGCGGGAGAGAACTCTGCCTGCTGCTGCATGTTGTTCTCGCTGTCAGTGAAGGTAGCGAGGTCAGGTGGCAAGAGCGGCTGTTCAAACAGTGAGCGTCGTGTGTCAAGGAGTGGAGAGTCAGGCACAGGGGCCACAGAGATATCAACTTGATGCAAAAATTGTTGCTACTCCATGGGCTGTGGTCCTGCGGGGCACGAAGTGTGAGCGGAAGCTCGCAGTGACTTTTGTTTAGCTTTCACGGGTGCTGCGGGCCGTTTACAGGCATCCTGCAGGGGGTCCGCGTCTGCTGCGGGGATGATGGGCAGGCTCGGTGCCGACATTCTTGTCAGCACCAGGGTAGAACGCACTGCCGGTCCAGGTCTATCTTCGGTGCCGATGGGACCGGTGCCAAGAACTTCCCACTGTAGGAAGTCGGGTCCCTGCTTTTGCGCTCCGCATGAGCCGCGGCTGAGGTGCTGCGGTGGTCGGAGGTGCCTGCTTTTGGCGCTGTCAACACCGGGAGTAAAGATCTCGCAGGAGACCCCTTTACCCTTTTGAAAGTTTCTGTGCAGAGACCTTGGGGCTTCCTGCCTTTTCGCTTGAGAGGGTGAAGCCGCGCTCCCTATCGGTTCAGACCTAGCAGGGCAGCATGAGTGAGAGGGTTTAACTTGTGCCTGTCTCCACAGGCGGTTGCAGAGATTTCTCCATCAGGAACATTTTTAGTCACAAGTCCCTGTTATGACGAGCCCTGGTTTTCAGGCTGGTACAATGGTGACACTTAGCGGGGAAGTGTGTGTCGCCGAGGCGTTTTGCGTGTCCGTCAGACTGCGGCATAGGCTCCTTGCAGGAGTGGCATTTCTTAAAGCCTGAGGACTCTGGAATCATTGAACTATTATTGCCTGGGGGGAGAGTCTCAACGGGAGACAAACGTGGGAGAAAAAGGGTTTGTTTTTTTTTTGTTTGGTTGGGTTTTTTTAAACTAACAAACTATTCTAAAGGAAGGGAGAGAACTGGAATATTTCTATCTATTTCTATATCTTTTTACTTATTTCCTTCAGTGACCAGGGAAGAGGTTCAGCACTGCCCTGAGTCCCATCTTCAGCGGAGGACGGTTGAGAAGCAACTAAGGGGGAGTGCAAGATGCGCACGCTCAGGCAGACCCTAACGCCGCCACGAGACAGCAGCTGAGCACGTGCATCCCGACCAGGCACTGCTACCGAAGAGCTCCGGTCAACGGCACCAGGATGCACCGTCACCTGGAATGGAGCACCCACAGGGACAGAACTCGAAGAAGAACCGGACTTATTATCAAGCACAGCAGAAAATTGAAAGTAAAAAAAAAATACAAATCCTGTGGTTTCAGGACTTCTTGAGATTCTTCAAATTCTAAACTTTCATTTTAAAAATTAAGCGTTTGCCTTTTTTTCACTGTAAACTTGTAAAATCATGTGCTCTTGCTCCTTTTACCTAGCCTTGGTGAAAATTATACTTATGGGTTTATAACAAAAAACAAAGTTGCACGGATTTAACTAAAGGTCTGATTTTGGGGGTTGTGGTGGATAATCAGCTGAACATGAGTCCCAGTGCGACGCTGTGGCCGAAAGAGCTAATACAATCCTTAGATGCATAAACAGGGAAATCTCAAGTAGGAGAAGGGAGGTTATTTTACCTCTATATTTGGCACTGACAGAATACTGTGTCCAGTTCTGGTAGACACAATTCAAGAAGAATTTTGATAAATTGCAGCAGGTTCAGAGAAGAGTCACAAGAATGATTAAAGGATTAGAAAACATGCCTTATAGTGATAGACTCAAAGAGCTCAATCAATTTAGCTTAACAAAGAGAAAGTTAAGGGGTGACTTGATTACAGTCTACAAGTACAAGTAACAAATATTTAATAATGGGCTTTTCAATCGAGCAGAGAAAAGTATAACACAATCTAATGACTGGAAGTTGAAGCTAGACAAATTCAGACTAAAAATAAGGCAAAAAAAAATGTTAACAGTGAGCATAATTAACCACTGGAACAAATTACCAAGGGTCCTGGTGGATTCTCCATTACTAATAATTTTTAAATGAAGTTCAGATGTTTTCCCAAAAGATCTGCTCTAGGAATTAATTTGGGGAAGTTCTATGGCCTTTGTTATTCAGGCAGTCAGACTAGATGATAACAATGGTCTCTTCTGGCCTTGGAATCTGTGAATCGGGGGGATAGCTCAATGGTTTGAGCATTGGCCTGCTAAACCCAGAGTTGTGAGTTCAATCCTTGAGGGGGGCACTCAGGGATCTGGGGCAAAAATCAGTACTTGGTCCTGCCAGTGAAGGCAGGGGGGTGGACTCAATGACCTTTCAGGGTCCCTTCCAGCTCTATGAGATAGGTATATCTCCATATATTATTATTATTTACTCCATGAATTTAAAATCTATTTAGTTAAGCCACGGCAAAAGGCTGTGTGAACACTTTTAAACTGATACAAACTTGGTTTGTATCAGTTTAGAGTAAAGATATTAGGAATAGGTTTAAGTTAAACTGAAATAAAACACTCTTAAACCAAAATAAGGCTACGTCTTCACTATGCGGGGGGGTCGATTTAAGATATGCAAATTCAGCTACGCGAATAGCATAGCTGAATTCGACGTATCCGAGCCGACTTACCCCGCTGTGAGGATGGCGGCAAATCGACCTCCGCGGCTCCCCCGTCGACGGCGCTTACTCCTACCTGCGCTGGTGGAGTACAAGCGTCGATTCAGGGATCGATTGTCACGTCCCAACGAGATGCGATAATTCGATCCCCGAGAGATCGATTTCTACCTGCCGATTCAGGGGGGTAGTGAAGACGTAGCCTAAGAGGGTCTACATGGGGCTTGCCACCAGCTTAACTAAATCAATTTAAAAGCCAGGTAATGAAAACTCCTTATAACACTTTGGAGTTATAAAAATACATTTTATGCATTCTAAGACTTTTTGTCTTACTAATAACAAAAATGGATAAAGAAATAATTCCAGCATTTCACATAAACAGTTCCTATTAAGAAATAAACCCTTTACTAGATTTGGGTGGAAGAGAAGAAATTAAAATTTCTAAGTGATTGAAAAGTCCCTGTGTAAGCTTAGTGAGCACTGGCTATAATTTTCAGAAACTCTGGCTAGGTCTACACTACAGGGGGGGGGCGACCTAAGATACGCAACTTCAGCTACGTGAATAGCGTAGCTGAAGTTGAGTATTTTAGGTCGACTTACCTGGCTGTGAGGACGCAGGCAAGTCGACCGCTGCCATGCCGCCGTCAACTCCGCTGCCGCCTCTTGCCGCGGTGGATTTCCGGAGTCGATGGCAGAGCGATCAGGGATCGATTTTATCACGTCTTCACTAGACACGATAAGTCAATCCCCAATAGATCGATTGCTACCTGCCAATCCGGTGGGTAGTGAAGACATGCCCTCTAAGGAAACCCTTTGGACACCACAAGGCATGATCTCTCTGTCTGGCACAGTTATATGCTTCAAAAGAAAAGATTTATTTTCTTAAACTATCATCCTCCCTATCACTGTATGGAACTTTGGATGCAACTTTTATGCCAGAGGCCAACTCAAACAGCTCAGCTGCTCTACTGTGTAATCTTGATTAGACTGAGCAATAACAGATCTGCACATCTCTCAGTGCAGTAAAGGCAAAGAGTGGTCCAGTGACTACCTGAAGATTCTCATCCTCTCGGATCAGCTGCTTCCTGGGAAAGATCTGATTAGCCTGGATGCATTCAAGGCTGTGCTGAGTCTCTTCATCCTAGAAACAAAACTCTACAGTTAATTTCAACACTGTTACCCATTCACAGCAGACCTCTCCATTGACAGAAGGCATGAAGAGTTCCCAGTGACCAATGAAAGATTTAGACACGATGAACTATTACGAGAATTCAGCTACCAGTGACCCACAGAAGTGACATCATAGTTGCAATTTTACATTACTAGTGGCCCACAACTTTGCAATGTAAAACACAGATTTGGGACCTCTTTCCTTTGTTAAAGGCAAAAACATGAAGCAAAGTATTTTCCTTTCAATTTTAAATGCAATTTTAAAGAAATTGTAGCAAGGGGGCTTGGTCTCCCTCCCTGACAGCTGGGGAGAGAACCAGGACCACTCTCTGGTGTGCAGAACCGGGATATCAGTGGCCACCCTGCTGGACGCAGACGGGTGGGACAGGAACCGGAACTATAAAAGGCCGGCCCTCTAGCTCAGTTGGGACAGAGCTGCCAGAGGAGCAGGACGTCTCTTCCCCCCCGGCAGACACGCCCTGGAGTCTGGACCTGATAAAGGCTGCTACAGTGCCAGAGATCTGGAGGGACTGCCAGAGCTGCCAGACACCGGGGAGCTGTTGGGCTGCCACTCGTCATTTACTCCAGTGAGATCAACGACAACCCTGGAACCCAGGTACCCTCGAACTGGGAGTGTAGGAAGGAGCCCAGGGAAGCCGAATAGGGTTCGGCTGGGTTACTGACTGCAAGCCAGCCAGCACTGAGAAAAGCCTGTTAAGAGTCTTTGGGTTTAGGGGTGAGAGCAACAAGGGTGATGTCATGGTGGGCGTGTGCTATAGACCACCAGATCAGAAGTATGAGGTAGATGAGGCTTTCTTCAGACAACTGAAGTTTCCAGATCACAGGCCCTGGTACTAATGGGAGACTTCAATCACCCTGACATCTGCTGGGAGAGCAATACAGCAATGCACAGACAATCCAGGAAGTTTTTGGAGAGTGATGGGGACAACTTCCTGGTACAAGTGCTGGAGCAACCAATTAGGGACCTTGCTCCTCTTGACCTGCTGCTTACAAACAGGAAAGAATTGGTAGGGGAAGTAGAAGTGGGTGGCAACCTAGGCAGCAGTGACCATGAGATGGTTGAGTTCAGGATCCTCACAAAAGGAAGAAAGGAGAGTAGCAAAACACAGACCCTGGACTTCAGAAAAGCAGACTTTGACTCCTTTAGGGAACTGATGGGCAGGATCCCCTGGGAAGCTAATATGAGGGGGCAAAGAGTCCAAGAGAGCCAGCTGTATTTTAAAGAAGCCTTATTGAGGGCGCAGGAACATACCAATCCGAAGTGCAGAAAGAATAGGAAATATGGCAGGCGACCACCTTGGCTTAACAGTGAAATCGTTATCTCCAGACTGATTCTTGCCTGCATATTTATACCTGCCTCTGGAAATTTCCATTACATGCATCTGACGAAGTGGGTATTCAACCATGAAAGCTTATGCTCCAATACATCTGTTAGTCTTTACGGTGCCACAGGACTCTGTTGCTTTTTAGTGAAATCTTTGGTGAGCTTAAACTCAAAAAGGAAGCTTACAAGAAATGGAAATTTGGACAGATCACTAGGGAGGAGTATGAAAATATTGCTCAGGTATGCAGGGGTGTAATCAGGAAGACCAAGGCACAATTGGAGTTGCAGCTAGCAAGGGATGTGAAGGGTAACAAGAAGGGTTTCTACAGGTATGTTAGCAACAAGAAGGTGAGGGAAAGTGTGAGAACCTTGCTGAATGGGGGAGGCACATGATGTGGAAAAAGCTGAAGTACTTAGCTCCAGACTGCTGCACTGGGCAACACAGTATGGGGAGGAGGTGAGCAGCCCTCAGTGGTCAAAGAACAGGTTAAGGACTATTTAGAAAAGCTGGATGTGCACAAGTCCATGGGTCCAGATCAAATGCATCCAAGGGTGCTGAAGGAGTTGGCTGATGTGACTGCAGAGCCATTGGCCATTGTATATGAAAATTCATGGCGATCAGGGGAGGTCCCAGACAATTGGAGAAAGGCAAATATAGTGCCTATATTTTAAAAAGGGAAGGAGGAGGATCCGGGGAACTACAGACCAGTCAGCCTCACTTCAGTCCCCAGCAAAATCATGGAGCAGGTCCTCAAGGAATCCATTTTGAAGCACTTCGAGGAAAGGAAGGTGATCAGGAACAGTCAACATGGATTCACCAAAGGCAACTGATGCTTGACCAACCTGATTGCCTTCTATGATGAGATATCTGGCTCTGTGGATATGGGGAAAGCAGTGGATGTGATATATCTTGACTTTAGCAAAGCTTTTGATATGGTCTCCCACAGTATTCTTGCCAGCAAGTTAAAAAAGTATGGACTGGATGAATGGACTATAAGGTGGATAGAAAGCTGGCTAGATCATCAGGCTCAACGGGTAGTGATCAATGGCTCCATGTCTAGTTGGCAGCCGGTATCAAGCGGAGTGCCTCAGGGGTTAGACCTGGGGTCGGTTTTGTTCAACATCTTTATCAATGATCTGGATGATGGGATTAATTGCACCCTCAGCCATTTTGCAGATGACACTAAGCTAGGGGAAGAGATAGATAAGCTGGAGCACAGGGATAGGGTCCAGAATGACCTAGACAAATTGGAGGATTGGGCCAAAAGAAATCTGATGAGGTTCAACAAGGACAAGTGCGAAGTCCTACATTTAGGAAGGAAGACTCCAATGCACCGCTACAGGCTGTGGACCAACTGGCTAAGCAGCAGTTCTGCAGAAAAGGACCTGGGGATTACAGTGGACGAGAAGCTGGGTATGAATCAGCATTGTGCCCTTGTTGCCAAGAATGCCAACGGCATATTGGGCTGTATTAATAGGAGCATTGCCACCAGATCAAGGGAAGTGATTATTCCCCTCTTTTGGCACTGGTGAGGCCACATCTGGAGTATACCAATACTCCCACTACCGAAGGGATGTGGACAAATTGGAGAGTCCAGCAGAGGGCAATGAAAATTATTAGGGGGCTGGGGCACATGAGTTACGAGGAGAGACTGAGGGAACTGGGCTTATTTAATCTGCAGAAGAGAAGAGTGAGTCGGGATTTGATAGCAGCCTTCAACTACCTGAAGGGGGGGTTCCAAAGAGGATGGAGCTAGGCTGTTCTCAGTGCTGGTAAATGAAAGCAGCAGCAGCAATGGTCTCTAGTTGCAGTGGGGGAGGTCTAGGTTGGATATTAGGAAACACTATTTCACTAGGAGGGTGGTGAAGCACTGGAATGGGTTACCTAGGGAGGTGGTGGAATCTCCATCCTTAGAGGTTTTTAAGGCCTGGCTTGACAAAGCCCTGGCTGGGACGATTTATTTGGGGTTGGCCCTGCTTTGAGCAGGGAATTGGACTAGATGACCTCCTGAGGTCTCTTTCAACCCTAATCTTCTATGATTCTATGTTGCGTCTGGATTCCCCACTGACGGACCACTCTGCTACTGTTGGGGCCCTGGGCTGGGACGCAGTGGAGTGGGTGGGCCTGAGTCCCCCTACCCCCTGCCACCATACTTGCATTGGTCTGATGCCCACCTGACCTAGGACGCCGACGGTTTAGCTGGCTCTCCCATCGGAGAGCTAATCTCCCCTGAGACTGTTGTGCTGCTTTGCCTGACAGCAGGCCAGAGCCCCCTTACCTGACTGCTGCCCCACCCTGAGTGAGGGCTCTGGGCTATAGACTTGCCACCACCCGGCTCGACTGCGGGCCAGGCCCATTATATGTGGGCAGCCCCGCTCTGGCTGAGTGTCGGGGCCACTACACCCAACTGATACCCAGCCTGGACTGAAGGCTAAGGCCTATAAACTGCTGGCTAATTCTCCCTGAACGGAGTCGCTCTAGGAGCATTGCAGTAAGGGGGCTTGGTCTCCCTCCCTGATAGGAGGGGAGAGAACCACGACCGCCTTACAGAAATTAACTCAGTCCTTATACTACACAAATCTGCACCTTTCCTGCACAATTTAAACAGCCTTGCTCTACACAGTGTATCAGTAAAATTGCCCTAGCAAATTAATTTCAAACAGCCTTGCAATAAATCTGACTTAAATGCCATGAACAGTACATGGCTAATTAATCTGAATTTGGATGGAAGAATACTGCCTTGGTTTATATGCCAGACTGCTGACAGATGGTACACATGGAATAATGATGATGATCATCACAAAATTAAAACACAAATTGCTCAAAGATAAATAAAAAGGCAATGAAAACTATCTTTTCAGTTCAACCGGAAGCCTGGAGTGACATGTCAGGTATTGAGAATAGTATCTCTTATTATCACACACTACCAACTCTCTCATCCTTCTTGTGCTGCAGCCTGTTTTGTTTTGGTCAGTCCTGACAAAACCCATGTGCTTACCATGACAGACCCAGGCTAGGAGGAGAAATCCTCGTCTTTGCTCACAACACTTTGAGGCTCTTCTTTCCGTAATAGTAAAAGCTGGAAAACAAAATGGCAAAGTGTAAATGTGAAGACAAATTCATTTTATCTTCTGGTGGCAAATAAATTATTTTAAATGCAAGTTAATTTTAAAGACCAAGACTCTAGTTAGAAGAAAACCCCAATTATACATCAATGAACAGATGAAGTCAATACAAACTAACTTGCCTTACAAGCACACACCATTATGAAATATGCCTGACTGCTTTAATGCATTCTCAATAATCACCAGTGAACAGACTGCCAGGAGAATAATAGTTGAATGTAACAATTATACTAATCTGTTTGTCTCATTTAAATTAAACATATGGCTTTCCAGGCTGCCCTGAGAACATTCCTGAGTCATTTGTAGATGCAGACTCTTCCCATCTATTTCTTATTTTTTTATACAAATATATTATGGATTTTCCTACCCACATCACAAAAAAGGATACAAGTAAAATACATTGAAATTATGTTCAGTGTTCAACAGTGTTGAAGCTCATCTGCCCTTCCATTAAATTTGGAAGTTTCAGCACTGTGGTTGATGAAGGAAGCCATACTGAATTCACCAGCCCACAGACACAATGATATTGCAATATCACTAATTGCACACTGTATATTGTACAGAATATTTAGGGGGGGGGGGGGGTTAGGGGGACAACACCACCAAACAGCAGTGGATGCATGTAGTTCAAAAGCAAAACACATTCCAGTATGCAAAAATGCCCAGAGATAAAGGCAAACCCAGACCTACTACCTCTGTTGCACCTAAATAGTCCCATTAATATCAGTAAAAACAGCGAGGAATCCTTGTGGTACCTCAGAGACTAACAAATGTATTTGTGCATAAGCTTTTGTGGGCTAAAACCCACTTCATCACATGCATGGAGTGGAAAATACAGTAGGGAGGTATAAATACACAGTATATGAAAAGATGGGAGTTGCCGTACCAAGTGGGGGGTCAGTGCTAAAGTGCCAATTCAATTAAGGTGGAAGTGGGCTATTCTCAACAGTTGACAAGAAGGGATGGAAATCGCTTTTGTAGTACTAATGAGGCCAATGTAATCTACACAATCAGCAGGACTGCTATGGGTACCCGCATGGCCCCACAGTATGCCAACATTTTTATGGCTGACTTAGAACAATGCTTCCTCAGCTCTTGTCCCCTAACGCCCATACTCTATTTGCGCTATCTTGATGACATCTTTATCATCTGGAGCCAAAGGAAGGAGGCCCTTGAGGAATTCCACCAGAATTTCAACAATCTCCACCCCACCATCAATCTCAGCCTGGAAGGGACCTCAGGAGGTCATCTAGTCCAATCCACTGCTCAAAGCAGATCCAATCACCAACTAAATCATCCCAGCCAGGGCTTTGTCAAGCCTGACCGTAAAAACCTCTAAGGAAGGAGATTCCATCATCTCCCTAGGTGCTTCACCACCCTCCTACTGAAAAAGTTTTTCCTAATATCCAACCTAAACCTCCCACACTGCAACTTGAGAACATTACTCCTTGTTCTTTCATCTAATAATTCCCCCTCATACTTCTCTTCTGCAGACTAAATAATCCCAGTTCCCTCAGCCTCTCCTCATAAGTCATGTGCTCCAGCCCCCTAATCATTTTTGTTGCCCTCCGCAGGACTCTTTCCAATTTTTCCCACATCCTTCATGTAGTGTGGGGCCCAAAACTGGACACAGTACTCCAGATGAGGCCTCCAACGCCGAATAGAGGGGAATGATCACACCCCTCGATCTGCTGGCAATGCTCCGACTTATACAGGCCAAAATGCCATTAGCCTTGTGGGCAACAAGGACACACTGTTGACTCATATCCAGCTTCTCGTCCACTGTAACCCCTAGGTCCTTTTCTGCAGAACTGCTGCCTAACCACTCGGTCCCTACTCTGTAGCAGTGCATGGGATTCTTCCATCCTAAGTGCAGGACTCTGCACTTGTCCTTGTTGAACCTCATCATATTTATTTTGGCGCAATCCTCCAATTTGTCTAGGTCCCTCTGTATCCTATCACTATCCTCCAGCGTATCTACCACTCCTCCCAGTTTAGTGTCATCTGCAAACTTGCTGAGGGTGCAATCCACGCCATCCTCCAGATCATTAATGAAGATATTGAACAAAACCAGCCCTAGGACCGACACTTCGGGCACTCCACTTGATACCGGCTGCCAACTAGACATGAAGCCACTGATCACTACCCGTTGAGCCCGATGATCTAGCCAGCTTTCTATCCACCTTATAGTCTATTCATCCAGCCCATATTTCTTTAACTTGCTGGCAAGAATACTGTGGGAGACCGTATCAAAAGCTTTGCTAAAGTCAAGGAATAACATGTCCACTGCTTTCCCCTCATCCACAGAGACAGTTATCTTGTCATAGAAGGCAATTAGATTAATCAGGCATGACTTGCCCTTGGTGAATCCATGCTGACTGTTCCTGATCACTTTCCTCTTCTCTACGTGCTTCAGAATTGACTCCTTGAGGACCTGCTCCATGATATTTCCAGGGACTGAGGTGAGGCTGACTGGCCTGTAGTTCCTCGGATCCTCCTTCTTCCCTTTTTTAAAGATGGGCAATACATTAGGTTGCCTCCCCCATTCAGTAAGGGGCCCACACTTTCCTTGACCACCTTCTTGTTGCTAACATACTTGTAGAAACCATTTTGTTACTCTTAACATCCCTTGCTACTTGCAACTCCAAGTGTGATTTGGCCTTCCTGATTTCACTCCTGCATGCCTGAGAAATATTTTTATACTCCTCCCTGGTCATTTGTCCAATCTTCCACTTCTTGTAAGATTCTTTTTTGTGTTTAAGATCAGCAAGGATTTCACTGTTAAGCCAAGCTGGTGGCCTGCCATATTTACTATTCTTTCTATACATTGGGATCATTTGTTCCTGCAACCTCAATAAGGATTCTTTAAAACACAGCCAGCTCTCCTGGATTCCTTTCCTCCTCATGTTATTCTCCCAGGGGATCCTACCCATCAGTTCCATGAGGGAGTCAAAGTCTGCTTTTCTGAAGTCCAGGGTCCGTATTCTGCTGCTCTCCTTTCTTCCTTGTGTCAGGATCCTGAACTCGACCATCTCATGGTCACTGCCTCCCAGGTTTCCATCCACTTTTGCTTCCCCTACTAATTCTTCCCTATTTGTGAGCAGCAGGTCAAGAAGAGCTCTGTCCCTAGTTGAATTAATATTTTTAAAGAGACACTGACTGGTTCAAAAACAGATTTTTTAAAAAGCAAGTGTTGTGTCTATAGTGTTGTTTTGTGCACTGCAGGGTGTAGTACCATCTGCTATCACTGTGGAACTCTTGATGTAGCTTTAGCTGCTTCAACTTCACTTGAGTCCTAGGGTAGCGCATATGGGCTACAGGCACTGACAGAGCAGGCACAGACTGGTGGGACTAGGCACCTGAGGGGCTAACTCAGATTAGCTTCTCAAAGACAAGAATATAGAGTCCTCTGTTGCCTGCAAATATGATCTCTTTCTACGGTCTCAGATTCTGCTTCTCCAGGACCCTCAACAGGTATGAAGGGGTTCTGAGATGGCGGGGGGGGAGGTACACTGTGGAAGATGAGCTGGAGTGGGGGACAGACGGATTTTGAGTCTATGGGGAAGCTGAGCAAAGAGTGGTTTTGAACTGTTGCTGAAGGGATCTGAGCCTGTGGTATCTGCAGCCATTCCACGCATTTGCGGAACTGTTGCCACTGTTATAAATGATCCTGCCAAGATAATTAATCTGCAAACTCTGCCATCCATAGTTTATAAAGTCATACTTGGCCATCAGTGCCAATTTAATTAGAGATCCAGAACTGTAGTCCAGCTGAGGAGAAAACCTTTCGACCTATACGGTCTAGTCTCTTGCCCTCCCTGTCTGTCAGGGTGGAACATGGGTATGGCTGCTTGGATTACCAGGGAGTTAGCTGGAGGGTGTGAAAATAAAAAATGGGACCTTTTGATGGAGACTTGGTACCTTTCCTTAGCCCCCTTCAGGGTGGGGGCGAATGTGGCCCGGGCATGCCACAGGGCGTGTCGTGCTGGTTGAAGAATGGTATCATTGATTGGTAAGGTTCAGAGTTTATCGACATGCTGACTGCAACAGCGCTCAGCCAAATCCAGCATCATCTCTAGCCTGTTGGGTGATGGTGTAATGAGATGTGAAAGTGTGAACTGATGACCATATTGCCACTTTACAAATGTCCTGGATAGGAACTTGTGCTACAAATGCTGTCATAGATGCTTGGATCCTTGTGGAATGTGCTTTTAGGGCAGGAACCTTTTCCCGGTCATAGCATGTACAGATGCAGGATGCGATCCATGATGAAATTCTCTGAGCTCAGATGGAAAGACCTTTCATCCTGTCTGCAACAGCTACAAATAGTTGAGTGGTTTTCTGAAATGGCTTAGTCCTTTCTATGTAGAAGGCCACTGCATGTCTGACGTCTATCAAGTGGAGCCTGTGCTCTTCCCCATTAGTATGTGGTTTCGGACAAAAGACCAGCAGGAAGATACGCTGGTTACTATGGAACTCTGAAACCATCTTTGGAAGGAAAGCTGGATGAGGACACAATTGGACCTTGTACTTGAAAAATACCATGGACCCGGATCTCAGATACTCTTCTGGCAGAAGTAATGGACACTAGGAAGATCACCTTCCAGGACAGGTACAGCAGAGAGCATGTTGCCAGTGGCTCAGATGGGGGTCCTGTCAGTTTTGAGATCCCAGGGAGGGACTGTTTGACATACATGGGAGTACAATCTCTCAAGGCCCTTAAGAAACCAACCACAGATGTTGTTTGAAAACACGGAATGGCCATTCACCCATGGGTGAAAAACTGAGATTGCGACCAAATGGACTCTAACAGATGACACAGTTAGACCTCGTTGCTTCAGGTGTAGCAAGTAGTCCAGAAAGAATGGTATTAATGATTGTGTAGGGGAGAGACCCTTCTGCATAGACCAGATTGAGAATCTCTTCCACTTTGCCAGACAAGTCGCTCTAGTGGACGGCTTCCTGCTCTCTAGTAGGACCTCGTGGACCTGCCCCAAGCATGCTAGCTCTGCGGGGTTCAGCCATGGAGCTTCCAGGCTGTCAGATGAAGGGACTGGAGGTTCAAGTGATGCAGACAGAGGTGGTCCTGAGAGATCAGGTGTGGACACAGAGGTAGGATTGGCATCTCCACTGAGAGGTCTAGAAATGTGGTGAACCAATGGTGGGGCCAGGCAGGGGCTACCAGGATGACTCACGCTTTGTCCCTTCTGATCCTCAGCAAGATCTTGCGTACAAGAAGAATGGGAGGAAACACGTAGACGACATGACCCATCCAAGGGAGGAGGAAGGCGTCTGCAAGAGATCCGGGGCTGTGACCCAGGAGGGTGCTGAACTGGAAACACTTCCTGTTGTGCTTTTATTGCAAACTGATCTATCTGGGGAGTCCCCCACCTCTGGAAAATGGTGTTCACGATATCTGGACGAATGGACCACTTGTGGTGGTTGGAGAAGAATCTGCTAAGGTGATCTGCTAAGCTCACTTTGCAAAACCAGCAGATTGGAAGCCTTGAGGTTGATCGAGTGGGCTATGCCAAAGTCCCACAAGCAAAGTGCTTCCTGGTACAGGTGATAGGAGCACATTTCTCCCTCCCTGTTGATATAAAACATCGTCATCATGTTGTCTGTAAGAGCTGACACGTTCTTACCTGCCACATGGGGCTGGAATGCCTGGCAAGCCAAGTGAACCGCAACATCAACCCTGATGTTGATGTGCAGCGAGAGCTCTTCCAGAGCCATGAGTTCTGAGGGAACCCAAGTGAGCACACCAGCCCATCGCTGAAGAGTCTGTAACAAGAGACACTGATGGTTGGGGTCTTGAGAATGGGACTCCCATGTGCACCGTCACTGGGTCTAGCCACCAGTTGAGGGAGGAAATCACCGATGGCAGAACTGTGATAACTGTGTCTAAATAGTGTCAGTTTGGTGAGAACACAGACGCCAGCCACACCTGGAGAGATCGTAGTCGAAGTCTCACATGCTGCACCACACAGATGCATGAGGCCATGTGGCCCAGGAGCTTCAAGCAATTCCTCACTGTTGTGATCTCTGAGGCGCTCTATAAGCATCACTATTGCTTGGAACCACGCTTCTGGGAGGAAGGCTCTGGCTTGGACAGAGACGAGGATCGCCCCGATAAACTCTATCATTTGAACCGGGGAGAGGGTAGACTTTTGCACATTTATCAGCAGACCTAAGTCTTGGAATGTTGACTGGATTAACTTTATATCAGACTCCACTTGGATCTTGGTCTAACCTCTGAGCTGCCAGTTGTCAAGGTAAAGGTAGTCCTGAATCGCCTGTCTCGTCAGGAAGGCTGCGATGACCACCATGGACTTTGTGAACACTCGAGGGGCTGCTGACAGGCCGAATGGGAGAACTGCATATTAGTAGTGCACATGGTTCACAATGAACCTAAGGAACCGTCTGTGTCCCTGAATAATCGAGATATGGAAGTAAGCATCCTTCAAATCAAAGGCAGTGTACCAGTCCCCTGGACCCAGGCAGGGCATGATGGAAGCCAAGGAGACAATGCGGAACGTTAGCTTCTTAGTGTATCTGTTGAGATTTCTCAGATCCAGAATCAGTCTGAGACCACCGTTGGTTTTTGGGATTAGGAAATATCGGGAGTATAACCCCTCGGCCCCTTAACACTGGTGGAATCTCTTCCAGAGCTCCCAACCTTAGGAGCATCTCTTGGCCTAGAAGTTGCTCATGAGAATGGGGACTGAAGAGGGACAGGGCAGGGGGGAACTGAATTGAAGGATAATCACACTGCTATCTTGCTTAGCATCCAACGGTCTGTTGTAATATGGGCCCACCCCTGATAGAAATGGGATAAACAATCCGCAAATACTGGGGACGTGTGGATCCAAGTTCTGTCCTCGTACGTCAGCCCCAGGCGTCCCATCTTGGACCCACCAGAGCGTCTGGGGGTGCAGGCATAGATATGGACGAAGACTGGGGAGGAGGTATTCTCCTAAAGCCCCTACTCCTCTTCCTGTGAGAGTGCTGCCGGGCAGGTGACGAGAGGAATCAAGAGGCCGCTTGAGGCTTATAACGTTTCTTTGTGATGCCAGTGTATAAAGCTCTAAGGACTTCAACATAGATTTGGAGTCCTTTAGGCTGTGCAGCCTGGAGTCCATCTGCTTGCAAGGAGCCAGATAGCAGTGGCTCCTTGGCTGCAGTAAAACAGGGAACTGCCATGGTGCTGCCATAACCCTCTGGTAGTCATATTCTGGAATGGAAGCTGCAGACCATGTCGAACATCCAAATCCTCAGACTCAGAGGAACTGGAGTCCTGCACAAATAGCGGTACCAATGGAGCCATCAGAACAGCATGCATTAAAGGGGTACGGCCAGCAGGTGGTAGACCTAACGCAGAAGGTGGGGCCCTCCAAGCAGATTAGTGCACCAGAACACACAGAGACCTCACTCTTTTCAGGGCAAACAATATGTGCATACCAGCTGGAAGATTTTTCCCTTAGCAGCGTCTGTAGGGTTGGCCTGAGCGCCCCCTGGAGTCGCGCCTTCCTGGCGCCCAATATAGGGCCCTGCCAACCCCCCATCTCCTCAGTTCCTTCTTACTACCAGTGACGGCTAGCTGGAACAACTGTCGCTCTTACACTGCAAGCACTTTTGGCAGTGTCCACTTCAGTCTTCACTGTTAAATAGTTGTAAATAGTTCGTTACTTATTCGTCATAGTTAGTCGTTATAGCTGTGTAACAGGGACTGGTAACAGGATTTTTCTCAGGACCGACGATTCACAGGATGCAGGCAGAGCAGAAGCAGGAGGGATACACAGGTCCGGGACTGAAGGATACTTCTTGTCATGGAATGTGTTACTCCTCCGTGGTCAGCGCTTATAGAGGGTGCAGCATCCTTCTTGGATTTGGAGATTTACTACCATGCTTATGCGCATGCTTTCATGGCTAGACTCCAGCGTGGGGTACATACCACTGGTACAAAAGGAGCTGGACCAAAGCTCCATGGTAGGGGGAGTTCTCTTAGATTGTTCAGGTCGATGTGCAGGGGTGTTCCCTGGCCAAGATCCAATTCCGGACCCATGCACAAGGAAGGACAGGCAGATACTGCACCTAGACCCTGTGTGGGCTTTCCCCAAACAGTTCAAACAGCATTGGTGCTCGTCACTGATGGAAAACGAGCAAGGGCAGGAAGTACAGACTTTGAATCCCAACGTCTTTGGCATAATCCAGTACCCAGACACGGGTGCTAGAAGAGGGGCGGAAGGGATTGTTTGGTGGGAAAACTGCCGAAGCAGTGTAGCGTTCCCATTCCCCCCACCCCCACCCCGGCTCTGTGGAGGTGGGGTAAAGGAGCATTAGCACCCCTTTCCCCCCCCACACACACACACAGCAAGTAGGAGGCTCCCAGGAGCAGCTCCAGGGCAGAGGGCAGGAGCAACACACGGCAGAGCAGGGAGGGAAAGTTGAACTGCCTGGCAATTCATAGCCTGCTGGGCAGCTGCCACACAGGGAACTTAGGGGAGCTGATAGGGGGCTGCCGGCCCACCCTGGTTCCAAGCCCCCACCAGCTAGCTCCAATGGGCTGCTCTTTCTGCAAGCAGTGGACAAAGCAGGCGGCTGCCAAACAACATTATAAGGGAGCATTGCGTAACTTTAAACGAGCATGTTCTCTAATTGATCAGCAATGTAACAACAAAACAACATTAACCGGGCCGATGTTAAGTGAGGAGTTACTGTCTGTGACTGAATGAACCCTGTATTCACACCACACACACTTTTATACTGATCTTTGTACAAAATATGCCTTGTGTGGTATCATCAAAAAACTAATAACTTACTGATCGATAATTTCATGGTGAAATGTATGTAGCAACATTATATGTTAAGTTATGAATCCTCCCTGTATGAAGCTGGTAGTACATGTACAAACCCATGCAGCTCTGATTAGGTAGGATTGGTTAAGTAGGTCTATCTTATACAAAGGAATGTTTATTTCAATTTACATAAAAGTAGTAAACGGTCTCTGAGACTGCAAGAGCAAATCTGCATTTCAACATACACAGGGGAGAAGAAAGAGCATGGGGGCACCTTCACCCCAGACTCCACATAGCCTTCTTTACTGTTTGAATAAACTGTGCTTTGAGGGGTAATCCTCAAAAGAACCCACTTCAAAGGGGGAAAGGACTATAAAAGTGAGAGGCAAAACTACCCCAGTCTATTTATGTCCATCTCTCTGTCTTGCTCTTCCAGCTAAGACGACAAAGGAACCAGTCCTTTGGAGTTTGGGGGCAGATCATGACTTGAGCTAGCGAACAGGAGCAGCTAACAGGGGACTTTTGTGAGGGAGTTCTCCAGGTGAAGGAGAAGCGATTACGTGACCCTTGGGGTAAGTTTGTTGTCTGTAGTGTGTGTTTGTGTTTGTGATGTGCTTGCTGCTTGACTGAAATATACCGTGTGATCTGTTTGTTTGGGGGACGTGTGCTGACTGTGTGTGCTGAGCCTAGCGGTCTGCTAGTCAAGGCTGAGAGCTTCTTGATGAGGATTTGATCCCTAAGCCCTTTAGCACCCATCAACCCTTAACCAGGGGTGAGGCTACTCAGGAAGACCAGTGCTTTAAAAGGCCCCCTCTTAAGTGACCAGAGGAGCTAGTGAACGGGAGCGGCTTACAGGGGAGTTTTGCGAGAGAGTTTACGGGGAGAGTGCGAGGGGGGCTAGATACACTTAACATTCCTTAAACTTCTTTAAACTTAAAGACAAAAACACCCTCTGATAAAAACAACAACAAAGGAACAAGCTTGAGGAGTAAAAAGAGAATGCAGGCAGAAGTCCAGCAACAGAGTGGAGGCTATCCAGTTTATTGCAACCAATGCAGCACGTATGATTACCTGCCCTATCGGCAGGTGGCGCATGTGTGCCTTCAGTGCAAGGAGATCCTGGCCCTCAGAGGCAGTGTACGGGCTTTGGAGACCAGAGTGGCTGAACTGGAGGAGTTAAGAGACACAAAGAGGTACATAGATGAGACTTTCGGGGACACAGTAGAACAGTCCCACCCCCGGTCTGAGACCCTCTGTGCTGTTGAGGAGGATGTAAGTCTCAGGGAAAGAGAACATCCAACTGGAGCAGGGAAACGATCCCATAGTTGGGACCCTCCTTCCAGGTGATGTTGTGGTATCCTCTTGCATTGAGGATACCTCTCTGGGGGAGGGAACTCCAGTTATTAGGAAGAAACAGGTATTAGTAATGGGCAATTCAATCATTAGAAATATAGATTTGCAATGACTGGGAGAACCACATGGTAATTTGCCTGCCTGGTGCAAAAATTGCGGATCTCTTAAGACATCTAGATAGACTTATGTGTAGTGCTGTGGAGGAGCCAGTGGTCGTGGTACATGTAGGTGTCAATGACATAGGGAAGGATAGGAGAGTGGGTCTGGAAGCCAAATTTAGGCTGCTAGGTAAGAGACTGAAGTCAAGGACCTCTATGGTGGCATTCTCTGAAATGCTTCCAGTTCCTCGCGTAGGGCCAGTTAGACAGACAGAACTGCAGGGTGTCAATGCGTGGATGAGACGATGGTGTAGAGAGGAGGGATTTAGATTTATTAGGAACTGGGGAAACTTTTGGGAAAGGGGGAGCCTATACAGCAGAGGTGGCCAGCCTGAGCCTGAGAAGAAGCCAGAATTTACCAATGTACATTGCCAAAGGGCCACAGTAATATACATTAGCAGCCCCCACATTAGCTCCCTCCTCCCCCCGCTCCCAGTTCCTCCCACCCACCAGCAGCCCCGCCAATCAGCGCCACCCCCTTCCTCCCCACACCTCCTGATCATCTGTTTCAAGGCATGCAGGAGGCTGCGGGGGGCAGCAAGGGCATGGCAGGCTCAGGGGTGGGAAGGGGTGGAGTGGGGGCAGGGCCTGTGGCAGAGCCAGGGGTTGAGCAGTGAGCACCCCTTGGCACACTGGAAAGTTGGCGCCTGTAGCTCCAGCCCCAGAATCTGTGCCTATACAAGGAGCCGCATATTAACTTCTGAAGAGCCGCATGTGGCTCTGGAGCCACAGGTTGGCCACCCCTCCTATACAGGAAGGATGGGCTCCACCTAAACCAAAATTGAACCAGATTGCTGGCCAGGGTGGATAAAAATCAATGATTTTTTTAAAAAAATAAATAAATAAAACAGATTTTTTAAATTTAAATCTGATTTTTTTGATAAAATGCTTTTTGAGGGAAAAAACCTATCTAAAGATAGTTTTATTAAACTACATTATGGCTCAAAGATATCTCATCATGGAATAGGATTATAAATTCTAATTCTATAGTATGAGACAATATATTCATGTAATGTTTAAGAAAGGTTTTGTAAATGAGTTCCAATAGTTCATGGATTAGGGACACCATCTAATAGGGTTCCAGAGGCTTCTGTATAGATTATTTAGGTTAATCTTTCTATCTACCCAATGGGACTCAGTGCTCAGTCTAGAAGATACCATCAGAGATGCTTAGTTTTGCAGTTCTCAAACTGTGGATTTATGTCTCCAGAGGTAACATGCTTGTTAACAGCAAAAATAATTTTTAAATAAATATAGAGAGGTGAGAAATAACACTCTATTGTTCCTCTGCAAATTTGTGCACATAGAGTCAATCCCTTACCTCTCTCTAAAAGTGCAAAGTTTAAAGAAGTTCAATGAATAGAAGATTGTTGGGGGCGGAATACATCTGGACAAGAAGAAGTCTGGAGATAAATGTGAGAAGTGAGGGACATATGCTTGTTTTCTTAAAATATTACGTTTGCTGTTGAAGAAAAAAATCCAGAATATTTAACAAATTTAAATGTCTGTCTGGTGATGTTCTCTTCCTAATACAACATGGCAAGAAAATACTCCAAATATTAATGATTAACCTGTTGAATTGGAGCTAGTTCACCTCCCAATGACATATCTGCTTCAATTACCTTTGAAATAACCAATCATTCATTTTCTGATATAGCTGTAAAACTAATCTGAAAAGTTTTAAAAATAAATCACTGTTTAAAAATGTATAGTATATACCTTCTAAAAATGAAACCTACATCTATCTCTGAGTTGTGAAAAAAAAAAAAAAAAAAACCAGTTACCTTTTCCATAACTGGCGTTCTTCGAGATGTGTTGCTCATGTGTATTCCACAGTAGGTGTGCGTGCTCGCCACGTGCACCAGTGCTGGAAGTTTTTCCCCTAGCAGTATCCATTGGGGGGGGGGGGGTAGCGCCCCCGCGCCCCCTGGAGTGGTGCCTGCCTGGCACTGTATAAGGGGAGCTGCGCGCTCCCCTCACCCTCAGTTCCTTCTTGCCAGACAACTCCGACAGAGGGGAAGAAGGGTGGGATGTGGAATAGACATGAGTAATGCATCTTGATGAACACAGAGTTATGGAAAAGGTAACTGTTTTTTCTCTTCTGTGGAATACACATGAGCAATCACTCGAAGGTGATTCCAAGCTGTATCTGTTGGAGGTGGGTAGGAGTTCACAAGTTCCCAGGACGGAGGACGGCCCTGCCGAACCCGGCATCATCCCTGGTTTGCAAAAAGAACAGGAGTACTTGTGGCACCTTAGACACTAACAAATTTATTAGAGCATAAGCTTTCATAAGCTACAGCCCACTTCTTCGGATGCATATAGAATGGAACATATATTGAGGAGATACATATACACACACACATACAGAGAGCATGAACAGGTGGGAATTGTCTTACCAACTCTGAGAGGCCAATTAAGATGCTCTCTGTATGTGTGTATATATATCTCCTCTCCAGCTTTCTATCCACCTTATAGTCCATTCATCCAGCCAACTTCTTTAACTTGGCGGCAAGAATACTGTGGGAGATCGTATCAAAAGCTTTGCTAAAGTCAAGGAATAACACATCCACTGCTTTCCCCTCATCCACAGACCCTGTTATCTCCTCATAGAAGGCAATTAGGTTAGTCAGTCATGACTTGCCCTTGGTGAATCCATGCTGACTGTTCCTGATCACTTTCCTCTCCTTTAAGTGCTTCAGAAATGACTCCTTGAGGACATGCTCCATGATTTTTCCAGGGTCGAAGGCACCGCGGTACCCAGTACCGGCTCGGGGCAGCATGCCGGGATCGGAGTCAGGAGTCAGCACCAATTCCATCAGACTGGCCCAGAGCCTAATGTCTCCTTCCATTTTGGTCCAGTGCCTAAATGATTTGCAAATTTTCACCTTTCGCTGATGTGGGTCTCTCCCAAACAGCGCAAATAGTCTGTATGTGGGTCGCTACTTGGCATAGAATGCCGACAAGAACCGCACAACTTAAAATCCCGGGGCTTGAGGCATGCCCCGGCCAGGGCTCACTGACTAACTAAACAGCTAACTAACTACAGATACTAAACGAATGAACAGTTCTGGGCACGAGCTACAGCGAAGCTGGAGCAGAGCAGTTCCGACGCACCTTCACTGGCGGCAAGAAGGAACTGGGGGCTGGGAAGCGCTCCCACCCTAAGGATACTGCTAGGGGAAAAAACTTCCGGCACCGGTGCACGTGGCGAGAATGCACACCTACTGTGGAATACACATGACAAATCACTTGAAGAAGAATATGTATTAAGGGTATAACAACCAACAAGAAAGCACATTTATGTAGAAAACCATGATTAAATTGAGTCTTCCTCACCAGTGATTTAAATCATGATTTAAATCAATTTGATTTAAATCAAATCCACCCAGTTGCTGGTACTTAAAATTAAAAAGGTTGTGGAGCAATTTTTAAACTAAGGGCTGGAGGAAAGCTAATGAGGTTTTTTCAAAATATCATGGTTAGAAGGGACCTCAGGAGGTCATCTAGTTCAACCCCCTGCTCAGAGACAAACCAATCCCCAGACAGATTTTTGCCCCAGATCCCTAAATGGCTCCTTCAAGGATTGAACTCACAACCCTGGGTTTAGCAGGCCAATGCTCAAACCACTGATCTATCTCCCCACCAAGTGCAGATGAGCATGTGGTTCGGACAGAGACATCCCTTAAGGGAGGATCTATTAATGGAGATCCTCTATGTCCTAGTAGGGAGGAGAGGATGGAAGATGATAAAATACAGGTAGAAACTGATGAAAAATAGTCAAATAATAAAATTCAGTTACACAATGTAATGACAGACAGCTGAAAAGTAACATGTTTTTAAAGTGCTTATATATAAATGCTAGAAGTCTAAATAATAAGATGGCTGAACTAGAGTGCCTCATATTAAATGAGGATATTGATAAAATAGGCATCACAGAAACTTGGTGGAATGAGGATAATCAATGGGACACAGTAATACCAGGGTACAAAATATACTGGAAGGACAGAACAGGTCGTGCTGGTGGGGGAGTGGCATTATATGTGAAAGAAAGCATAGAATCAAATGAAGTAAAAATCTTAAATGAACCAAACTCTACCACAGAATCTCCATGGATAGTAATTCCATACTCTAATAATAAGAATATAGCAGTAGGGATATATTATCGACCACCGGACCAGGATGGTGATTGTGACTATGAAATGCTCAGGGAGATAAGAGAGGCTATTAAAATAAAAACTCAATAATAATGGGAGATTTCAACTATCTCCATATTGACTGGATACATGTCACCTCAGGACGGGATGCAGAGATAAAGTTTCTTGACACCTTAAATGACTGCTTCTTGGAGCAGCTAGTCCTGGAACCCACAAGAGGACAGACAATTCTTGATTTAGTCCTAAGTGGAGCGCAGGATCAGGTCCAAGAGGTGAATATAACTGGACAGCTTGGTAATAGGGACCATAATATAATTAAATTTAACATCCCTGTGGAAGTGAAAACACCACAGCAGCCCAACACTATAGCATTTAATTTCAGAACGGGGAACTACACAAAAATGAGGAAGTTGGTTAAACAGAAATTAAAAGTTACAGTGCAAAAAGTGAAATCCCTGCAAGCTGCATGGAAATTTTTTAAAGACACCATAACAGAGCTCAACTTAAATGTATACCCCAAATTAAAAAACATAGTAAGAGAATCAAAAAAGTGCCACGGTGGCTAAATAAAAAAGTAAAAGAAGCAGTGAGAGGCAAAAAGGCATTCTTTAAAAAGTGGAAGTTAAATCCTAGTGAGGAAAATAGAAAGAAGCATAAACCCTGATAAATGAAGTGTTAAAATATAATTAGGAAGACCAAAAAATAATTTGAAGAACAGCTAGCAAAAGACTCAAAAAGTAATAGCAAAAAAATGTTTAAGTACATCAGAAGCAGGAAGTCTGCTAAACAACCAGTGGGGCTACTGGACAATCTGACGGTGAACAGCAGAGGCTAGCAGCGGGAGTTTGCCTGGGAGCTGTCCAAGAGGAGGTACGCTAAGTGCTGCATTAGGGGGGCTGTGTTAGTGAGTATCTGAGTGTCTGCTGCTGGGACAGTTGGTCAGTTTGACCGTGTGCTTGATTCCTTACTTGTTTGTTTGAAAAGTGTGAATTGGGAGTGCTTTGTTCCAGATTGGCCTTGAGTGGGCCTGACTGGTATATAAGGGCAGTCAGCAGCGAACCAGCCGAGCGGCGCACAGCAGAGGCTAACAGCGGGAGTTTGCCTGGGAGTTCGCGTGGGGAGAGCGCACTGCGGCTTACATCTGCAGGTTTCTCTGAGTAGTTCCTGCAACAGTTGAGGAAGCTCTTAAGAGGACAGTGATATGGAAGGTGAGCGATCAGCTGTTGTAACCTGCACAGGCTGTGCCATGTTTCTCTTTCTTCCTCAGGACAGAAGCGACTTTGTCTGTACAAAGTGCAAGCTGGTCTCCATATTGGAAGAGAAGGTTCGAGGGCTGGAGAAACGAGTGTCGACTCTGCGTTGCATAAGGGAAAATGAAGATTTCCTGGACAGACGTCAGGAGATGCTTCTACGGACACAATGTTCTGAAGATTCAGAGCAGGCGCAGCAGGGACAGAAGGATTGTGAGGAGGTTTGGCAGCATGTGACCTCCAGAAGAAGAAAGAGGAGCGTCCATGCACCAGCAATGGAGATACAGGTGAGCAATCGTTTCCATGTTCTCTCTACAAGTACTAATGCGGAGAGTGGACTAGATGACCCATCTGAGGGAAGGGAGCAGAAGGAGACTCCACCGATTGGAAGGCAAAAGATGCACTGTCCTAGGGATGGGGGTTCCACGACCACCACTCCCAAGACGAGGAGGAGGGTGGTGGTGGTTGGGGACTCCCTCCTCAGGGGGACTGAGTCATCCATCTGCCGCCCCAACCGGGAAAACCGAGAGGTCTGCTGCTTGCCAGGAGCTAGGATACACGATGTGACGGAGAGACTGCCGAGACTCATCAAGCCCTCGGATCGCTACCCCTTCCTGCTTCTCCATGTGGGCACCAATGATACTGCCAAGAATGACCTTGAGCGGATCACTGCAGACTATGTGGCTCTGGGAAGAAGGATAAAGGAGTTTGAGGCGCAAGTGGTGTTCTCGTCCATCCTCCCTGTGCAAGGAAAAGGCCGGGGTAGAGACCGTCGAATCGTGGAAGTCAACGAATGGCTACGCAGGTGGTGTCGGAGAGAAGGCTTTGGATTCTTCGACCATGGGATGGTGTTCCAAGAAGGAGGAGTGTTAGGCAGAGACGGGCTCCACCTAACGAACAGAGGGAAGAGCATCTTCGCCAGCAGGCTGGCTAACCTAGTGAGGAGGGCTTTAAACTAGGTTCACCGGGGGAAGGAGACCAAAGCCCTGAGGTAAGTGCGGAAATGGGATCCTGGGAGGAAGCACAAGCAGGACGACTCCTGTCTCATGCTGAGAAAGAGGGACGATCGTTGAGTTCTCTTAAGTGCCTATACACAAATGCAAGAAGCCTGGGAAACAAGCAGGGAGAACTGGAAGTCCTGGCACAGTCAGGGAACTATGATGTGATTGGAATAACAGAGACTTGGTGGGATAACTCACATGACTGGAGTACTGTCATGGATGGATATAAACTGTTCAGGAAGGACAGGCAGGGCAGAAAAGGTGGGGGAGTTGTGTTGTATGTAAGAGAGGAGTATGACTGCTCAGAGCTCCGGTATGAAACTGCAGAAAAACCTGAGAGTCTCTGGATAAAGTTGAGAAGTGTGAGCAACAAGGGTGATGTCGTGGTCGGAGTCTGCTATAGACCACCAGACCAGGGGGATGAGGTGGACGAGGCTTTCTTCTGGCAACTAGCAGAAGTTGCTAGATCGCAGGCCCTGGTTCTCATGGGAGACTTTAATCACCCTGATATCTGCTGGGAGAGCAATACAGCGGTGCACAGGCAATCCAGGAAATATTTGGAAAGTGTAGGGGACAATTTCCTGGTGCAAGTGCTGGAGGAACCAACTAGGGGCAAAGCTTTTCTTGACCTGCTGATCACAAACCGGGAAGAATTAGTAGGGGAAGCAAAAGTGGATGGGAACCTGGGAGGCAGTGACCATGAGATGGTCGAGTTCAGGATCCTGACACAAAAAAGAAAGGAGAGCAGCAGAATATGGACCCTGGACTTCAGAAAAGCAGACTTTGACTCCCTCAGGGAACAGATGGGCAGGATCCCCTGGGAGAATAACATGAAGGGCAAAGGGGTCCAGGAGAGCTGGCTGTATTTTAAAGAATCCTTATTGAGGTTGCAGGAACAAACCATCCCGATGTGTAGAAAGAATAGTAAATACGGCAGGCGACCAGCTTGGCTAAACAGTGAAATCCTTGCTGATCTTAAACGCAAAAAAGAAGCTTACAAGAAGTGGAAGATTGGACAAATGACCAGGTTGGAATATAAAAATATTGCTCAGGCATGCAGGAGTGAAATCAGGAAGGTCAAATCACACTTGGAGTTGCAGTTAGCAAGAGATGTTAAGAGTAACAAGAAGGGTTTCTTCAGGTATGTTAGCAACAAGAAGAAAATCAAGGAAAGTGTGGGCCCCTTACTGAATGAGGGAGGCAACCTAGTGACAGAGGATGTGGAAAAAGCTAATGTACTCAATGATTTTTTTGCCTCTGTCTTCACGCACAAGGTCAGCTCCCAGATTGCTGCACTGGGCAGTACAGCATGGGGAGAAGGTGACCAACCCTCTGTGGAGAAAGAAGTGGTTCGGGACTATTTAGAAAAACTGGACGTGCACAAGTCCATGGGGCCGGATGCGCTGCATCCGAGGGTGCTAAAGGAGTTGGCGGGTGAGATTGCAGAGCCATTAGCCATTATTTTTGAAAACTCCTGGCGATCGGGGGAGGTCCCAGATGACTGGAAAAAGGCTAATGTAGTGCCTATCTTTAAAAAAGGGAAGAAGGAGGATCCGGGGAACTACAGGCCAGTCAGCCTCACCTCAGTCCCTGGAAAAATCATGGAGCAGGTCCTCAAGGAATCAATTATGAAACATTTAGAGGAGAGGAAAGTGATCAGGAACAGTCAGCATGGATTCACGAAGGGGAAGTCGTGCCTGACTAACCTAATTGCCTTCTATGATGAGATAACTGGCTCTGTGGATGAGGGGAAAGCAGTGGATGTCTTATTCCTTGACTTTAGCAAAGCTTTTGATACGGTCTCCCACAGTATTCTTGCCGCCAAGTTAAAGAAGTATGGGCTGGATGAATGGACTGTAAGGTGGATAGAAAGCTGGCTAGATCGTCGGGCTCAACGGGTAGTGATCAATGGCTTCATGTCTAGTTGGCAGCCGGTTTCAAGCGGAGTGCCCCAAGGGTCGGTCCTGGGGCCGGTTTTGTTTAATATCTTTATTAATGATCTGGAGGATGGTGTGGACTGCACTCTCAGAAAGTTTGCAGATGACACTAAACTAGGAGGCGTGGTAGATACACTAGAGGGTAGGGATCGGATACAGAGGGACCTAGACAAATTAGAGGATTGGGCCGAAAAAAACCTGATGAGGTTCAACAAGGACAAGTGCAGAGTCCTGCACTTAGGATGGAAGAATCCCATGCACTGCTACAGACTAGGGACCGAATGGCTAGGTAGCAGTTCTGCAGAAAAGGACCTAGGGGTCACAGTGGACGAGAAGCTGGATATGAGTCAACAGTGTGCTCTTGTTGCCAAGAAGGCTAACGGCATTTTGGGCTGTATAAGTAGGGGCATTGCCAGCAGATCGAGGAACGTGATCGTTCCCCTTTATTCGACATTGGTGAGGCCTCATCTGGAATACTGTGTCCAGTTTTGGGCCCCACACTATAAGAAGGATGTGGAAAAATTGGAAAGGGTCCAGTAGAGGGCAACAAAAATGATTAGGGGTCTGGAGCACATAACTTATGAGGAGAGGCTGAGGGAACTGGGATTGTTTAGTCTCCAGAAGAGAAGAATGAGGGGGGATTTGATAGCAGCCTTCAACTACCTGAAGGGGGGTTCCAAAGAGGATGGAGCTCAGCTGTTCTCAGTGGTGGCAGATGACAGAACAAGGAGCAATGGTCTCAAGTTGCAGTGGGGGAGGTCCAGGTTGGATATCAGGAAAAACTATTTCACTAGGAGGGTGGTGAAACACTGGAATGCGTTACCTAGGGAGGTGGTGGAGTCTCCTTCCTTGGAGGTTTTTAGGACCCGGCTTGACAAAGCCCTGGCTGGGATGATTTAGTTGGGAATTGGTCCTGCTTTGAGCAGGGGGTTGGACTAGATGACCTCTTGAGGTCCCTTCCAACTCTGATATTCTATGATTCTAAGATGCTAAAGGAGCACTCAAGGATGATAAGGCCATTGCAGAGAAACTAAATGAATTATTTCCATTGGTTTCCATTCGTTTTAGGTGACAATTCTGAGGAACTTTCCAAGATAGAGATGTCATTAGAGAAGGTTTTGGAACAAACTGATAAACTAAACAGTAATAAGTCATCAGGACTAGATGGTATTCACCCAAGAGTTCTGAAGGAACTCAGATGTGAAATTGCAGGACTACTAACTGTAGTCTGTAAACTATCATTTAAATCAGCTTCTGTACTAGATGACTGGAGGATAGCTAATGTGACACCAATTTTTAAACAGAGCTCCAGAGGTGATCCCGGCAATTACAGGCCAGTAAGCCTGACTTCAGTACCGGGCAAACTGGTTGAAGAACAAAACTGTCAGACATATAGATGAACATACAAAGAATTCTTTGAGGGGATCAACAAGCATGTAGACAAGGGGAATCCAGTGAATATAGTGTACTTAGATTTTCAGAAAGCCTTTGACATGGTCCCTCACCAAAGGCTCTTAAGCAAGGTAAGCTGTCTTGGGAGAACAGGGAAGGTCCTCTTATGCGTTGATAACTGGTTAAAGGATAAGAAACAAAGGGTAGGAATAAATGTGTCCGTTTTCAAAATGGAGAGAGGCAAATAGGGGTGTCCCCCAGGGGTCTACACTGGGACCAGTCCTATTCAACATATTCATAAATGATCAGGAAAAAGGGGTAAACAAGGAGGTGACAAAATTTGCAGATGATACAAAACTACTCAAGATAGTTAAGCCCCAAGCACACTGCGAATAGTTACAAAAGGATCTCTCAAAACTGGGTGACTGGGCAACAAAATGGCAAATGAAATTCAGTGTTGATAAATGCAAAGTAATGCACATTGGAAAACATCCTGACTATACATATAGAATCATAGAATATCAGGGTTGGAAGAGACCTCAGGAGGTCATCTAGTCCAAAAAGCAGGACCAATCCCCAACTAAATCCCCAAATAGCCCCCTGAAGGATTGAACTTACAACCCTGGGTTTAACAGGCCAATGCTCAAACCACTGAGCTATCCCTCCCCCTAATACTGTGGGAAACTATCAAAAGCTTTGCTAAAGTAAAGGAATAACACGTCCCTTGCTTTCCCTACATCCACAGAGCCAGTTATCTTTTCATAGAAGGCAATTAGTCATCATGTAGTCTACAGTAGTGGTGTCCTACATGTGGCCCTCATGACTCTAAACTGTTACCCAGAAGAAGTTTAGAAGAAAATAAGTATTTGAAAGCAACTGAGCTGTGTCCTGTGATTTTTTGAACTACAGTGTTTGAATCAGCCCATATGAAGAGGAGCATGGTGGCACCACCTCCTTAACTGCCTCTCACTGCTTCCCATATAACCCCAGCAGCAGCTCTGGTGCATGTGAGTTGAAAGCACTGAAGACTGCTGTTCCTTCCCTGCTGCAGCTGCTCATCAGCTTCCCTGAAGGCCACCAGCTGCACTGCAGGAGAGTATGTCTGGTGTTCCATTGCCTAATTCTTGCCAATCTGTGAGTACCCCAGAGAGAGCAGGATAGTTCTGACTGATCCTATGGGAGCTACTAGCAAAGGATGGCTCCGCCTTCACAATACAAACTACAGTTAAGCAGGACAGCACACGGAAAGAGAAAAAGAGAGTCTGAGAAACAACATCCTGATTTTTTGCCTCCGTTCTGGCACAAATCAGAGCAGCCTGGGGTATGTTCTAATTTATAACAGCTGGGTATGGTCCCTATGGTGACAGAGCATGCCTGCCCCGCACTGGTACTGCAGGGGTTAACTCCTCCCTTTGGGACAAGGAGGCACTGCCCCATCAGCCCTGCTGGGCACGCTCCAGCTGGAGACCAGATATAAAAGGGAGCAGCCCAGCTCATTCCGGGTGGACTGCTGAGAAGGGAGGACACACATTGCAGGCTCCAGCCCAAGAACTGCCGAGGCCCCTGGTGGCAGATGCCGGAGGTGCCAAAGCCCAGGCGGATGCCCAAAGAGTGTCAGAGCTGCTGAGAGCTGCACAGGCTGAAGAGCCCACAGACCCTGGCAACATCTGGACCACTGCACTAGGTACAAGGTAGGAAGTAGCTCAGTGGGACTAGTCATTGTGCCAGGTGGCATCAGCGTGCTTAAGTCATATTCCCTGCTGCCAGGGCCCTGAGCTGGGACCCGGTGGAGCAGGGAGGGCCCAGATCCCCCTACCCTAGCCACCACCACCCCCAAGTGGTGGCCCACTCCCGCAACAGAGCACTAGGCCACTCAGACCTGCTGAAGAGGGCAGCCATATTGACTTTGGCTGCTGGGACACAAAGAGATATTGACTCCGGCCAGAAGGCCACCCTACCCCGATAGGGAGGCTGGCCTCGGCAGTGGTCCCCGGCCGGCCGGAGCAGCCGCAGTCCGCTGGCCTCGACAGCGGTCCAGAGCCGGCCGCAACAGTTGTGGTCCATGACCCCCAGCAGCTGGTGCCACTGGCCCCTGGTGCCCCACCCCCAACAGTGGTCCCCTGGCCCCCCTTAGCAGCAGCCCCCCCAATGCCCCCCCCCCCCCAGGGGGCCCGCCCCCCCCCCCCCCCCCCCCCCCCCCCCCCAAGATGTAATCACAGGTATTCCTAGTATAAGTCATGGACAGGTCACAGGCCATGAATTTTTGTTTATTGCCCATGACCTGTCCATGACTTTTACTAAAAATACCCATGACTAAACTGTAGTCTTATATATAGACTCTGGCCATTTGGCCATGCAGCCCACACCTGAGGGCTACCATCTAGACTTTGGCCATTGGGTCACACTGCCCGGAAGGAGAGGGCAACCATATTCACTTTGGCCATTAGGCCACACTACCCCGAGCTCCAGTGTGATCACGCAGATTTAGCCGTGGGGCGACAACAAATCTTACCACATTCCAAAAGGGGATGGGGCGCACCTGCCCTGCGACAGTCCCCAAGAGACAACGAGGGAAACAAATATGCGGGCATTACACCCACCGGGAACGCCATCACATTAGGTGCATCACCAGTAATGATGGGGGTTCAGCTTCCTTTGTACCATCTGAGGGATGCAAAAGGAGAAAAGTGGGCCAGAAAATCTGTCTAAAGGTATTGACTGTAGTCCCTTGACCTTTCTGAATTAATATGATTGACCCTCTGGCTGAAAAATCTGAACACAACTTGTTTACAAATCTGCCTACAGAAACCCATTTCCGTGTTCAATCACTATGATCAGAAAATTACTATGATCAGAACTGATTTAGCAGTTCTCACTGCTAAAGATCAGATGAATTAAAGAGTGAGCAGGTTTTCAATAAGGTGTCATATGCCTGGAAACAAGCAACATATTTCTTATAGACTAGAAGTAGGATTCTGAACTGAAAAAGATTTGGCTGTAAAAATTATCAGCAATACTCTGAAAATGAAACCTTGTTTCTGTGAACTTTAGTCTTTTCTTAACAGACAGCTTTGTTGGATTTCACTGATGTCAATCCACACATCATCCCACATTCCAGGGCAATTCAGTACAAACTGAGATTAGCACAAACTGTCCAAAGAAATCCATTCTCTCTCACACAGGACCTGAGTTAATCTTCCCTGATTAGTAGTTGAATGGAGTAAAAGTTCCAGTCTGGTTTAACTACAGTTAGCAAATCTCCAGTGGTTTACTGTGGTTTAATAACATTTTCCCCAAATAGGTCCTCACTATTCAAGAAAACATGAGGCCTGGTCTACACTACAATTTTAGGTTGAATTTAGCAGCAGTACCTAGATTTAACCATGCACCTGTCCACACGACGAAGCCCTTTTTTCCGACTTAAAGGGCTCTTAAAATTGATTTCTTTACTCCATCCTCCGAGGGAATTAGCGCTGAAATCGGCCTTGCGGGGTCAAATTTGGGGTAGTGTGGACACAATTCGACAGTATTGGCCTCCATGAGCTGTCCCAGAGTGCTCCATTGTGACCGCTCTGGACAGCGCTCTCAACTCAGATGCAATGGCCAGGTAGACAGGAAAAGTCCCGCAAACTTTTGAATTTCATTTCCCATTTGGCCAGCGTGGCGAGCTGGTCAGCACAGGTGACCATGCAGAGCTCATCAGCAGAGGTGACCATGGAGTCCCAGAATTGCAAAAGAGCTCCAGCGTGGACCGAACGGGAGGTACGGGATCTAATTGCTGTATGGGGAGATGAATCCGTGCTACCTGAACTCCGTTCCAGTAAACGAAATGCCAAAACATTTGAAAAAAATCTCCAAGGGCATGAAGGACAGAGGCTATAACAGGGACTCGCAGCAGTGCCGCGTGAAAATTAAGGAGCTCAGGCAAGCCTACCAAAAAAAATAGAGAGGCAAATGGCCGCTCCGGGTCACAGCCCCAAACATGTCGCTTCTATGATGAGCTGCATGCCACTCTAGGGGTGCAGCAACCACTACCCCAACCCTGTGCTTTGACTCCATCAATGGAGTAGAACGTAACACAGAAGAGGGTTTTGGGGACGAGGAAGATAGTTCACAGCAAGGAAGTGGAGAAACCGGTTTCCCCACCAGTCAGGATCTGTTTCTCACCCTGGACCTGGAGTCAGTACCCCCCAAACCCACCCAAGGCGGGCTCCTGGGCCCTGAAGGCAGAGAAGGGACCTCTGGTGAGTGTACCTTTGTAAATATTATACATGGTTTAAAAGCAAGCGTGTTTAATGATTAATTTGCCCTGGCATTCACGGCCAGTACAGCTACTAGAAAAGTCTGTTCACGTGTCTGGGGATGGAGCGGAAATCCTCCAAGGACATCTCCATAAAGCTCTCCTGGATGTACCCCCAAAGCCTTTACAAAAGGTTTCTGGGGAGGGCAGCTTTATTCCGTTCTCCCTAGTAGGGTTAATTCGGTTTGTGCTGCATGTTAACCCGGAAACCGCAGCCCCTCCTTTTAAATTGCCAACCCATTTTAAATGGCCAACCCAACGGCCACTTGGTATGGGAAAAGAGGGCACTGCTGTTTGAAACCATTCCCATGTTATGAAGGTTAAAGAAGCCAAAAGACTGGCTTACCATGGCTGCCTGCAAGCCGAATTCTGTTGCCCGGCCCTCCGTGAGTGATCTCTCACACCAAACCAGAGGCAAAATGTGACCTTGTAACGAAAGCACATGTGCTATGTAATGTTAACAGCAAGGTTTACCGTGAAAGAGTGTACCCATTGTTCTATAAAATGTGTCTTTTTAACTACCACTCTCCCTTATTTTTCCTCCATCAGCTGCATATGTTTCTCCTTCCCAGAGGCTACCGAAGATTAGAACGCGAAAAAAATGCACTCGGGATGTAATGTTCTCTGAGCTCATACTGTCCTCCTACACTGACAGAGCACAGAAGAATGTGTGGACGCAGACAATGTCAGAGTGCAGGAAAGCACAATATGAACACGAGGAGAGGTGGTGGGCTGAAGATGATAGGTGGCGTCAGCTTGCTGACAGAAGGCAGAAGTCAATGCTCAGGCTGCTGGAGGGTCAAACTCATATGCTCCAGCGTATGGCTGAGCTGCAGGAAAGGCAGCAGGAGCACAGACCACCGCTACAGCCCCTGTGTAAACAACCGCCCTCCTCCCCAAGTTCCATAGCCTCCTCACCCAGACGCTGAAGAATGCGGTGGGGGGGCCTCCGGCCACCCAGCCACTCCACCCCAGACGATTCCCCAAGCAACAGAAGGCTGGCATTCAATAAGTTTTAAAGTTTAGTGTGGCCTTGTCCTTCCCTCCTCTCCCACCCCTCCCGGGCTACCTTGGCAGTTATCCTCCTATTTCTGTGATGAATTAATAAAGAATGCATGAATGTGAAGCAACAACGACTTTATTGCCTCTGCAAGCGGTGATCGAAAGGGAGAGGGGAGGGTGGTTAACTTACACGGAAGTAGAGTGAACCAAGGGGGGGAGGGGGTTCATCAAGAAGAAACAAACAGAACTTTCACACCATAGCCTGGAAACTGGTTTTCAAAGCTTCTCTGATGCGCACCGCGCCCTCCTGTACTCTTCTAAACGCCCTGGTGTCTGGCTGCGCGCAATCAGCAGCCAGGCGATTTGCCTCAACCTCCCACCCCACCATAAAACATCTCCCCCTTACTCTCACAGAGATTGTGGAACGCACAGCAAGCAATAATAACAATGGGAATATTGGTTTCGCTAAGGTCTATCCGAGTCAGTAAACTGCGCCAGCGCACTTTTAAACGTCCAAATGCACATTCTACCATCATTCTGCACTTGCTCAGCCTATAGTTGAACAGCTCCTGACTACTGTCCAGGCTGCATGTGTATGACTTCATGAGCCATGGCATTAAGGGGTAGGCTAAGTCCCCAAGGAAAACTATAGGCATTTCAACATCCCCAACGGTTATTTTCTGGTCTGGGAAGAAAATCCCTTCCTGCAGCTTTTGAAACAGACCAGCATTCCTGAAGACGCGAGCGTCATGAACCCTTTCTGGCCATCCCACGTTGATGTTGGTGAAACGTCCCTTGTGATCCACCAGTGCTTGCAGCACCATTGAAAAGTACCCCTTTCAGTGCCAAGATAGGGATATGGGTTCCATCTATCGCCCCACCACAGTTAGGGAATCCCATTCCAGCAAAGCCCATCCACAATGGCTTGCACATTTCCCAGAGTCACTACCCTTGATAGCAGCAGCTCTTTGATTGCGTTGGCTACTTGCATCACAGCAGCCCCCACAGTAGATTTGCCCACTCCAAATTGATGCCCGACTGACCGGTAGCTGTTTCGCGTTGCAAGCTTCCACAGGGCTATCGCCACTCGCTTCTCAACTGTGAGAGCTGCTCTCATCTTGGTATTCTGGCGCTTCAAGGAAGGGGAAAGCAAGTCACAAAGTTCCATGAAAGTGCCCTTACGCATGCGAAAGTTTCACAGCCACTGGGAATCGTCCCACACCTGCAACACTATGCAGTCCCACCATTCTGTGCTTGTTTTCCGGGCCCAGAATCAGCATTCCACGGCATGAATCTGCCCCATTAACACCATGATGTGCACATTGCGGGGCCCGTACTTTGTGAGAAGTCTATGTCCATGTCATAAAAGGGCAGACAAAGAAACAGTCACAAGTTTTTAAAGTGCTTGTGCACAAATGCTAGAAGTCTAAATAATAAGATGGGTGAACTAGAGTGCCTCGTGATAAAGGAGGATATTGATATAATAGGCATCACAGAAACCTGGTGGACTGAGAGCAATCAATGGCACACAATCATTCCGGGGTACAAAACATATCGGAAGGACAGAACAGGTCGTGGAGGGGGGGGGAGTGGCACTATATGTGAAAGAAAATGTAGAATCAAATCTTAAGTGAATCTACATGTTCCATAGAATCTCTATGGATAAAAATTTCATGCTCTAATAAGAATATAACATTAGGGATCTATTATAGACCACCTGACCAGGACAGTGATAGTGATGATGAAATGCTAAGGAAAATTAGAGAGGCTATCAAAATTAAGAACCCAATAATAGTGGGAACATTTCACTTCAGGACGAAATGCAGAGATAAAATTTCTCGATACTTTAAATGACTGCTTCATGGTGTAGCTGGTACGGGAACCCACAAGGGGAGAGGCAACTCTAGATATAGTCCTGAGTGGAGCGCAGGAGCTGGTCCAAGAGGTAACTATAACAGGACCGCTTGGAAATAGTGACCATAATACAATAGCATTCAACATCCCTGTGGTGGGAAGAACATCTCAACAGCCCAACACTGTGGCATTTAATTTCAAAAGGGGGAACTATGCAAAAATGAGGGGATTAGTTAAACAGAAGTTAAAAAGTACAGTGACTAAAGTGAAATCCCTGTAAGCTGCATGGGCGCTTTTTGAAGATACCATAATAGAGGCCCAACTTCAATGTATACCCCAAATTAAGAAACACAGTAAAAGAACTAAAAAAGAGCCACCGTGGCTTAACAACCATGTAAAAGAAGCAGTGAGAGATAAAGACTTCCTTGAAAAAGTGGAAGTCAAATCCTAGTGAGGCAAATAGAAAGGAGCATAAACGCTGCCAGATTATTTGCAAGAATGTAATAAGAAAAGCCAAAGAGGAGTTTGAAGAACGGCTAGCCAAAAACTCCAAAGGTAATAACAAAATGTTTTTTAAGTATATCAGAAGCAGGAAGCCTGCTAAACAACCAGTGGGGCCCCTTGATGATCGAGATACAAAAGAAGTGCTTAAAGACGATAAAGTCAGTGCGGAGAAACTAAATGGATTCTTTGCTTCAGTCTTCACGGCTGAGGATGTTAGGGAGATTCCCAAACCTGAGCCGGCTTTTGTAGGTGACAAATCTGAGGTAACATTAACAAGTCACCGGGACCAGATGGCATTGCCCCAAGAGTTCTGAAAGAACTCAAATGTGAAGTTGCGGAACTATTAACTAAGGTTTGTAACCTGTCCTTTAAATCGGATTCTGTACCCAATGACTGGAAGTTAGCTAATGTAATGCCAATATTTAAAAAGGGCTCTAGAGGTGATCCCGGCAATTACAGACCGGTAAGTCTAACGTCGGTAAAGGGTAAATTAATCGAAACAATAGTTAATAATAAAATTGTCAGACACATAGAAAACCAAACTGTTGAGCAATAGTCAACATGGTTTCTGTAAAGGGAAATCGTGTCTTACTAATCTATTAGAGTTCTTTGAAGGGGTCAACAAACGTGGACAAGGGGGATCCAGTGGACATAGTGTACTTAGATTTCCAGAAAGTCTTTGACAAGGTCCCTCACCAAAGGCTCTTACGTAAATGAAGTTGTCAAGGGATAAAAGGGAAGGTCCTTTCATGGATTGAGAACTGGTTAAAAGACCGGGAACAAAGGGTAGGAATTAATGGTAAATTCTTAGAATGGAGAGGGGTAACTAGTGGTGTTCCCAAAGGGTCAGTCCTCGGACCAATCCTATTCAACTTATTTATAAATGATCTGGAGAATGGGGTAAACAGTGAGGTGGCAAAGTTTGCAGATGATACTAAACTGCTCAAGATAGTTAAGACCAAAGCAGACTGTGATGAACTTCAAAAAGATTTCACAAAACTAAGTGATTGGGCAACAAAATGGCAAATGAAATTTAATGTGGATAAATGTAAAGTAATGCACATTGGAAAAAATAACCCCAACTATACATACAATATGATGGGGGCTAATTTAGCTACAACGAGTCAGGAAAAAGATCTTGGAGTCATCGTGGATAGTTCTCTGAAGATGGCCGCGCAGTGTGCAGAGGCGGTCAAAAAAGCAAACAGGATGTTAGGGATCATTAAAAAGGAGATAGAGAATAAGACTGAGAATATATTATTGCCCTTATATAAATCGATGGTACGCCCACATCTCGAATACTGCTTACAGATGTGGTCTCCTCATCTCGAAAAAGATATACTGGCACTAGAAAAGGTTCAGAAAAGGGCAACTAAAATGATCAGGGGTTTGGAATGGGTCCCATATGAGGAGAGATGAAAGAGGCTAGGACTCTTCAGCTTGGAAAAGAGGAGACTAAGGGGGGATATGATAGGGGTATATAAAATCATGAGTGATGTGGAGAAAGTGGATAAGGAAAAGTTATTTACTTATTCCCATAATACAAGAACTAGGGGTCACCAAATGAAATTAATAGGCAGCAGGTTTAAAACAAATACAAGGAAGTTCTTCTTCACGCAGCGCATAGTCCACTTGTGGAACTCCTTGCCCAAGGAGGTTGTGAAGGCTAGGACTATAACAGCGTTTAAAAGAGAACTGGATAAATTCATGGTGGTTAAGTCCATTAATGGCTATTAGCCAGAATGGGTAAGGAATGGTGTCCCTAGCCTGTTTGTCAGAGGATGGAGATGGATGGCAGGAGAGAGATCACTTGATCATTGCCTGCTGGTCCACTCCCTCTAGGGCACCTGGCATTGGCCACTGTCGGTAAATAGGATACTGGGCTAGATGGACCTTTGGTCTGACCCAGTACGGCCGTTCTTATGTCCTCATCACTCTCGTCACCATGCTGCCGTCGCCTTCTCGCCTGGTTTTGCTTTTGCAGGTTCTGGTTCTGCATATACTGCAGAATAATGCACCTGGTGTTTACAGTGCTTATAATTGCCGCGGTGATCTGAGCGGGCTCCATGTTCCCAGTGCTATGGTGTCTGCGCTGAAAAAAGGCGCAAAACGATTGTCTGCCGTTGCTCTGACGGAGGGAGAGGCGACTGATAACATGGCTTACAGGGAATTAAAATCAACAAAAGGGGTGGCTTTGCATCAAGGAGAAACACAAACAACTGTTGCACAGAATGGCCCCATCAAGGATTGAACTCAAAACCCTGGGTTTAGCAGGCCGTTGATTTCACGGAGGGAGGGAGGAGCAAATGAATACAAATGAATAGAAAACAAAACTGGTCTATTTCTTGTTTTGATCCACTCCATCTATCTTATACATCTTAGGCTGGCAGCAGATGGTGCAGTACCACTGCTAGCCATTGTCATCTCCTGGCTGCTCGCCAGAAGATGGTGCAGTACGACTGCTAGCCATCGTCATTTCCTGGCTGCTCACCAGAAGACGGTGCAGTACGACTGCTAGCAGGACTGAGTCTCCAGGACGCGAAACTTAAAAAGGGAATGATCTGGCTGAGTCACTCCCATGTCTGCCCAGGCACCCCTGACCGACCTCACCGAGGTCGGCTAAAAGAGCAGCCAGGAGTATGACGTCGATGGCTACCAGGCGTAATGCACCGTCTGCTGCCAAAAGGCAATGAGCTGCTGCTGTGTAGCAATGCAGTCCCACGTCTGCCAGCACCCAGGAGACATACAGTGACGGTGAGCGGGCTCCATGCTTGCTGTGGTATGGCGTCTGCACAGGTAACCCAGGAAAAAAGGCACGAAATGATTGCTTTCCGCCAACTTAATGCACGTAGAGGATTTTGTGTGGGGACACACACAATCGACTGTAAAAAACTATTTCTAAAAAAACGACTTCTATAAATTCGACCTATTTCGTAGTGTAGACATACCCTGACTCTCAAGTTCAAATCCCTATTCCTAGACAGCTGGTTGCTAGTAATCTTTGTTCTTAAAAATAAAACTTCATTCTGTGGCTCACCAGTTCTGCTATAAAGTTTTCAAAGTATGGGGCTATCCTTTCTACTGTAGCGGTATTTCTGTTAATTTCTGACAAAGTAAGGTGTTTATGTTTCTCCTATTACCTTCTCCATCTGCATGTCCTGGCTGAAAGAGCAAGATGCCTAGTAAAGTTTATAATCTCGCATTTAAAGATATGTAAAGATATCTGCTTAGTGCTGAGAGCAAAGGAAAGTAGGAGAGAAAGAAAAAGGGAAAGAGAGAGAGATCCCAGTATTTAATACTCTTTCCCTTCCTTCCTTTCCCAGCACCTGAATTTCATTATTTTGGTATTAACATAGAATTTGTACTGCCCCAAAATTTCCAGTGTAATACAGATTTTTGTTCCAACAACCCGTAAGTGCACTGTAGAAGTTGCAGGTAGGAAACTGAAGGTTTTGATAAAAAAAAAGTGGCAAGATGGGGGCATTAAGCACTCCAGGAGATGGTTTGGGTTTTTTTTATCTAATGCCATGTCTACACTAGCAAGCTTACAATGGCACAGCTGTACCAATGAAAACCTCTCCCGCTGACATAGCGCTGACCACACTACCCCTTAAGCTGGCAAAACTTATGTCACTCAGGGGGGTGGGGTTTTTTTCCACACCAATGAGCAACATAAGTTTTGTCGACATAAGTGGTAGTGTAGACATGGCCTAAGAGGCAGGTGAGACAGCTGACACTGGGCAGAGGACAAATCTTTTACCTTCCACCATGAGGGCAGAGATGACTTGAAAATATTTTTGAGAGGGGGCTGAATTTCCAGTTTTCCCTCCCAGCAACCCTTAACAGTAACTGTCCTACTGCCCTCTCCCTGATGTCTACCACTGCATCTAAAATTTGCTAAATGATTCTGCAAAACTGTTCAGCAGTGAAATGGTTAGCACTACTGACATTTATGTTGCCATCTTTAGATTTCTCTGTTAATACAGACTCAGGAAAACTATACTGGTTCACATTTGGAAGATTTTTTTTCACAACCAAAAGGGCTAGAAAACTTTTTTAAAGTGAAAGATTCTGGAGAACAAGTCTGTGGTATCAAGTATCAGGGGGTAGCCGTGTTAGTCTGTATCTACAAAAACAACAAGGAGTCTGGTGGATGCATCCGAAGAAGTGAGGTTTTAACTACGAAAGTTTATGCCCAAATAAGTCTGTGGTAAGTTCCGCAGCTGCAAAAAAAACTACTGGATCCTACCCAATGTCTTAGGATGTTGACCTTAGTTTGCCTCTTTTATTTCATGAACAGACTAATCAATCATAGCTGTGGAAACCAGCAGCAAAACTTGTCTAGATAAAATCTATAAACTTACCAAATAGTGATAGGTAACAAATGAGTCTTCTTTGTCCCAGCAAGTTTCAGATGTTGCTTTTCTGACACTTCACATTAAAAGCTGCAAAATCAAAGACTGTACTTTAAAAGTCTTCAATCAAAAAGGCATTTCTTTTTTTCAAAAACAGGATATTAAACAAACTCAATTACCACACAACTCTTCCCAGTTTAAAAATGAAAAGTCAACAACTGCTAGCTACTGCATGAGACCTCATAATTAGCCAGATCTCAATATACCTGAATGGGGGTGAGGTAATATCTTTTACTGGACCAACTTCTATTGGTGAAAGCAACAAGCTTTGAAGGGGTAATACAGATTTATGAAGCACACAGGGTTCCCGTTAAAGTCTGACTCTTGGAAGGGAATGGGTCAGAAAAGTTGCCCATAAGGTATCTCAACTGTTTTTCAACCCTCTTCCCAACAGGGAAGTATTAGAAGATATTATTCAGTAACAGACTTTTAGAAAGCTAGTATCTACACCAGACTTGCAACAGATTTGGCTTTTTACAAAAAAAAGTCAAATTAAGAAAAAAACCATTAATGGGAGAGGACGTACTGCATCAGATCGGTGGCCATCTAATCTGTTATCTTCTCTTTGACCAGGCCTAGTACCAGATGCATTACAGAGAGTGTAAAAAACCCCAAGTGGACAAGTATCAGAGGGGTAGCCGTTGCATCCGACGAAGTGGGCATTCACCCACGAAAGCTTATGCTCCAATACAATCTGTTAGTCTTAAAGGTGCCACAGGACTCTCTGTTCCCAAGTGGACAATTATCTCCATATAAGAAATTTCTTCCTAATCTCAATTTTTTTAAGTTACCTAAAACTGTGCAAACAGATACCTTTGAAAGTATTAATGTAAAATATTTTTGCCCCAACTATGCAAAAGCCCAGCCTTTATAGGGGTGAAAGGTCTAATTTGCCTCATTCCTATCCAATGACTTCACCTCGTATCCACAGGCATCTTTCATCACATTTGAATGATTACTCTGACAACTGAAATCACATGAGGCTAAAAAACTGTATGCTAAATTGAATACCGGACCCCCAAAATTAAAACTCCTGTCTGAAACCAGCAATTTCTAGAAGAATGAAAGTAACCAAACAGATGGCATACCACTTCCACGCACCTAGTGAACTACTTGTGTTGTTCTTTACAATAACTTTTAAACCACCCTAATGGCATGCCAGAGGCATATGAGCCAGGAAAATCTAAATTAAACAGAAATACCATTCCACCAATGGTAATAGTCTATCAATGTGATATTCTATCAATGGAGATATACCCCTCAATCAGATTCAATCAGATTCTAGTTAAAAATCTCTATTTTCTTACATATGTATTGTCTAAATTAGTTGGTGCTTTACAACCGGAAAGAATAAAAAAAGAAAATAATACTTCCAGTACACAAAAAACAGGGATCTCTAATTTTAGGTCTGAGGTGCTGGGAGGAGAACACTGAAAAATAAAATGACAAACATAGGAGCAAAGTCTATCAAGCGCAAGGAGTTTTAAAACAGTATGTAGTCAATATACTTTAGAGAAGAACACAGACTTACATTAACTTTCAGCTACAAAAAAAAAAAAATCTTGCCCTATCAATGTTTTATCTTGATAGTAGATACAAGAAAGGATAAATGTGCCACTAATAATCACAATTATTAAAACAAACAGGCTAAAGTAGGATACAGAGAAACTGTATTTTATTATGCCTTGCACAATTGAGCAAAACTGCAGGTTAATTTCCAATTCCAGAGTCTTTATGATTGATGATGGTTAGCAGTGACATATGAAGCAAAAAGAACACGACCTGATTACCAAGTAGCAAGCCAAGCTTACTGCACAAAGCTCAGTTTTACAGTTGCTTAGTTGCACAAAGCTTGGTTTGACATGGAGACCGACCAAGTTTGTTACAGAAGTTTATTTCTGGCAGTATTTGGAAACTACTTCATGACAGATTCATTAGCATTCCTCTGTAAAGCTGCTGGTCATAGATAAGCAGCTAAAATGTTATCACTTCCTAAGTCAGCAACTTGGTCCAAAAAACAACAAGCTATACCAGGGGCAGGCAAACTTTTTGGCCTGAGGGCCACATCGGGTTTCCGAAATTGTATGGAGGGCCGGTTAGGGGAGGCTCTGCCTCCCCAAACAGCCAGGCATGGCCCGGCCCCCGCTCCCTATCTGCCCCCACCCCCCCGCTTCTCACCCCCTGACAGCCCCTCTGGGACTCCTGCCCCATCCACCCCACCCCACCCCATTCCATTCCCTGTCCCGACCGCCCCCGGAACCCCCGCCCCATCCAACCCCTCCTCTCATTCCTGACTGCCCCCCCGGGACCCCTGCCCCATCCAACCACCCCTTCTCCCTGTCCCCTGACCTCCCCCAGAACCCTGCCCGACTGTCACCTGCCGCCTCATCCAACCCCCCCGCTCCTGATTGCCCCCCCCCGGGACCCCTATCCCCATTCAACCCCCCTGTTCCCCACCCTCTGACCACCCCAACCCCTATCCACACCCCCAACCCCAACTACCACCCCAAACTCTCCTGCCCTCTATCCACCCCCACCCCCTGCCCCCTTACCACGCTGCCTGGAGGTGCTACAGCTGTGCCACCCAGAGCCCAGGACAGGCAGCCACGCCGCCCGGTGGGAGCCAGCCACGCCATGGTACAGCACAGACACTGGGTCAGGCCGGGCTCTGCAACTGTGCTGCCCCAGGAGCTCACAGCCCTGCTGCCCAGAGCATTGCACCAGCAGTGCAGTGAGCTGAGGCTGCAGGGGAGGGGGAATAGCAGGGGAGGGGCTGGGGGCTAGCCTCCAGGGCCAGGAGCTCAGGGGCCAGGCAGGAGGGTCCCGCGGCCCGGATGTGGCTATACTTCTGGGCTATACCAAGAAACACCACTCTGAATTAAGCTATCATCTTACAAATACCAACCAGCAGAGAGGGTAACAGTCTCAGTTTCTGATGTATGAGAGTGATTGGATATACAGTATTCTTACAGCTGGTGATTTATTTTTAACATAATAAAGTTTATTTAAATAATGTCACATTTGAAATTAATACTGACAGATTCTCTCTGGCACACAAGTTCCATTTGACCCAGGAGATGAAAGGGCCAGAAAACTAGTTTCAGCTCCCAAATTCTAAACGCCAGTCTGTGCTGGTCCCACCCCAACTAGAGTTAGAGCACCTACATGGCTGCTTTAAGTTATACCATTAAGGACACTATAGCAGTGGAGAATAGGCATAACTCCACTACTTACCCTCCCCTGATGCTGATCATATCTATGATATGCCCCTAGATTGGGACAGAGGGCGGATGGCATAGGAGCCAGCTGGGTCCGCTTCATGCCATCAAGAGAATTTCCTGCTGGCCATTTCCAGATTCTGGCCTTTTTGCCCCACCTGAGTGGCATAAAGAAGCCACATCTCATTTGATACTCTAGTCTATAATACTGTGATAATGTATAGTACACTGCTATGGATTGGTATGTCTCAACTATGTTAAAAATGGGGATGTGTTAATTTCCTACATGCACACTGTGGCCAGGTGATGACACACTTAAAATATATGATTTAATTATCATGAGGCTAAAACTTCAGAGATAGTCTCTTATCATCTGCAATACATAGGCACAATTGAATGCATAAAAAAGGGCATGATTGTACAAAACCTTACTCACCTGCAGAAGTCCAACTTCAACAAGTACTGTCAATGGCTTCAATGGGATTGTTCGTATGAGCAAGAGTCTGTAGGATTGAGCCCTAAAAAGTTAAAGATGACTTGTAAAGGAAAAGAAATAAGTTTGTTTCTCTCTTGTTTTTCTTCTTTCAGATATATAAAGAAGTTATGAAAGACTCACCCTCACCCACCTGCCAAACTGTTTTTATTCTAGTTATTTATTACATTTAGAAATTTAGGTCTTGTTTGTCATGTTTTTCCTGGAAGACTCTATAGAGAACTGAAGAAATAGTAGCATTATGACATCACAAACACCATGGAAGTGAACTATGAACAGATGGAATTTTTAGTTAATCATTCCTTTGTTAACATCTATTTAATTCAAATTCTGACAAACTGTTGGGAGAAAAGATATCTTAGTTAAAAATTTAACCCATCTGCCTAGGGTAACCAGATGTCCTGTTTTCAAAGGTACAGTCCCATGTTTTGGGACTTTTTCTTATATAGGTGCCTATTACCCCCCACCCCCGTCCCGTTTTTTCACAGTTGCTATCTGGTAACCCTACATCTGCCCTGTCAATTAAAGGCCCGGGAAGCTCCCAATCCACTTCTCTGAACCTCCAAAGAAACTTCCAGCAAAAAATCAAAAGGCAAGATTTTACTTTCCTAATATTTACAAGGCAAGACAAAGTGAGGGGAAGAGCTTTTGGAGGAAAAAAAAAAACAACAAACCCAAATCTTGTTTAGCCTTCATCATGAAGAAGCAAAAAAGAAGATGCATAATTTTGTTTCTTTCTTTGACAATCATCTTTAAGAAAGGGTTTGGGGGTTTTTTGCTTGCTCAAGTATAGCATTTCTGCTTTCATTGCGCCATGTTATGTTGCAACCTAATGTTATGTAAATATGGTTTCATATAAGAAGTTCCTTATTTTGTTCTTATTTTTAAATACTTTAATGGAGTGGCTCACACACACACACATCCCTTGGAAGTATGGTAAATGGGCACCTCCCCCCTTTCTTTTTGTCCATGTAATGGCACACTTGCCACTTTTTCTCCTTTGTTTGTCCACTTTGTTTTCCTTACTCTCAACTTTCCCTCTTTTCTGTTTATTTCTCCCCTGCTCTTGTTTCCTTTTACTCCTATTCCCCTCACAGCTTCTTATTCCAAGTCCTCAAAACATCAGAAGGTTACATATTCCTTGGAATGGTGAAAGCTCTGGAATTGGGCTCCATGTGGTCTTGTGGCTGAGCTGAAAACCACAGCAGCAGATAAGAGACCCTTGAATCTGCAGGCCTATACCCAAGAGTTTCTCCTGCAACTGGATATATTGAGGCTGCTATCTAAAGAAAACCCTAAAACACATAGATAGGGAGGGAAAGTAGGAGGCTTTCCAGGAAATAGTTACTATTTTATTCCAGCACTGTTCTACTCTGTGATGCACCTCCCTGGATTAGTTAGGGAGTTGGTTTCCCAGTTTAGAAAATAGTGTCCATTGGGCCAGTAGCTAGACATATACACATGAACAAATCGGGTGACAGAGAATGAACAAAGAGCATTCAGCCACACTGCATTTCCTCCTCCAAACTCAGGTTTTAGGCAATTTCTGTAACTCAGATACTACCTAAAGAGCCTTTTACTTCACTTGGATTCCTGTCTTTCTACAAAATTTCCTAGATGATCAGCTTCACCAAGAAAAAAATATATTTTATGTCTACAAATTCAAGAGCTTTTACAAGGTTTTGTCTTGGTGAAGCCTCTTTCAACAGTTACTCAAGATTAAATCCAGGCATTGCTAATCTCAAAGCATTAGTGGTGACTGATTTGGCTCTCTGTAGAACTCTGTGAAAATGGAGATATGATTGTTTCCTAAACTCCCAGCAATTCCTAGTTAGGGTTGGGCATTAATCCACATTTTTAAAAAAGTCATTTGATTAATATGATTATCTTGATTTATCTTTGCACTCTGGTTGAAATTTGAGATTACCTCTCACATCTCCCTAAGAAATGGAACTCAGAAGTAACTGCCAATGGAGAAAATTCTGAAGTCTCAGGCAGCAAGCAAAGATTCAAATGAGAGAAGAGTCAGACAAAAGCACAGCCACTGTCATATTATCTAACAGCTAGAAGCAGTTTGAAATTTATCATTGCAATGGAAAGGGAGAGCAAAGGCAGAATCCTTCATTAGAAAGTATCTATATTTTTTCCAAATTGATAATCTGCCGCAAATAATCATATGCTAAACAATTATTTCAGCCTTAAATGGGATTACACTAAGATCCACTTTACTTTGATACTTTAGAGAAAAACTCTATTTGGAGTTAAGACCCCGTGTACCAGGATTCTCCTGCATCCATCTCAACACTGGGGAAAACACCCCAACAGCTTCAAGCTTCCATTAGGGCAGAAAAATGGAAGAATCTTTCACTTCCCCTGTGAAATTTCACATCCTCTCTCATGATTTGCGGTTTTCATTGATTCAATACTTTAGAAGCCAACAGAATATTGTATTGTGAATGTGAGCAGTTGTGTACAAAGTGGGATATAATTTCCCTGACACGCACTGCCGATCCACTGGGCACTGGAGGTCTAATTTACTCTTTTTTAATCTATTCTGTTGTTTCTCCTTTTCCCTCGTCCTCTATTCTATTCTGTGTTCTCCCTCTCTGCTCTCTTCACACTGTGTTGGCATTCTGAGCCTGGGGATGTCACGTAGGAAAAGTTTCAGAACTGTGTGAGTAGTTCTGAGCTGTAGACAGGAGAAGAGGGGATCTGAACTTAGCGTATAGGTATATAAATGTTTTTGAGCACATGGTGATTAGGTTGGAGGGAACTGAAGGGGTTTGGGAAGACTCTAAGGTGAGAAGAGGACAGGATGGGTTAATAGGGGCAAATGGAGTCAATTGGCGATCAGTGGGGGGTGGGGAGGACCGACAGAAACAATTAAAGGACAAAGTGGGGCAGAGCTTAAGATGAAGGGAGAGAGGTAAAAGTATGAGAGAAAAGTAAAGGAGTGGAAAGAGGGACAAACACTTTCTCCCACCCTGACCGTTATTGTGTAGTGTCCCAGCTTTGCATTCTGAGAGGGGAAGGAAGATGGAGAGGAAAGACGATACCCCTTTTTCTTCCCACTTCTCCACCAACCTCCCTCATTCCCCACCAAAGTAGTTCCCTGTGCCATCCCTGCCCCCAACCACAGTGTCTCACTTTTTCTCTCTAAAAATATGATCAACCTATAGAGCAGGATCAGGGGAGGAGGGAGGAGCAGCTTGCTACTTGCAGGCCCACTAGTAACCATTGTCTTTTCCATCTCTCCAATACCACTCTTCGTGTCCTCTTCCACTCTGTGTCCTCTTCCGTTCTGTGAACTGGATGAACATAGAGATTTACTAAAATGCTTCTCTCTGCAGTAGCAGCATGCAGTGCATACCAGAGCAGACTTCCTGTAGCTTTTATTTCACTTGAACCCAGAAGTGGGACTAAAACAAAGTAACCCAATATGATATATCTGAAAATGAACTAAATTAAGAATGCTGGGCCTCTGAAGCCACTTTGTTCTGAGGAGTCCTCTGGACTTTGTTAGTACCTGGTGCTAAGTTGCCTATAGGAGCTTTCCTCATAGAGCTATTTTTGTGAGGATGGGTTTAGGCCAAGTTTTTAAAAAAAATGGTTGCCTACAGTTAGGGGCTTATAAATGTATATTCAGGCACCTAAATAAGTGGCCTGATTTTCACAAATGCTGAACAACACATAGCTCACATTTTTACAGTGGTACAATCTCAGGCTATTACTTACATTACTCAATGGATAAGGCACACTCTTCTAAGTTAGAGGGTTAGGAATGTTAATCATTTCAAGCGATGTGATTGAGCACTGGAACTTTATAAAGCTGTCAATCACTCTGGATGTTGCTTGCACTGTCCCTTTTTAATTTCAATTAGAGTCTAAGGGGGAGAGAAAACTGTTAAGATTTGGTGAACCACTGCAATTTGTTTAGTGTGTTTGCATGGTATAGTGCACCTATAAGATGATCAATAAATAATATGCTAAAACATCACAAAGTGATTTACAGAAGATGCATAATAATTTAATTGTACAGTCAAAGTTACTGTTAGGGACGTCCAGTGTTCAAAGTAACTCCGCTTCCTAGAGCTGTTCTACAACATGTGAAGTAATCAATCACCCTATAACTCATGCTGTATACACAATAGACATATGTACTTTGCGTCCTCTTCTAGCACACTCTAATTATTCTTTTTAAATAAGGACACAACCAGGTTTCCAGTAAGGAAAAGCTTCCTCTTTAAGAACTAATCATATCTTGGTTTACCAACTCTGGCCCTCTGAATGAAACTGAACAATCTGACCTCTGATCTCTTTTTAAAGTGGGAGCTAATACAGCTAGTTTTTAAATATTCAGATATGCTAAGAAATATTGTAAAAATATTTTCTAGGATAATGAAATTCATTACTGCACTTTCCTAGTGTAGTATTTTCCTTAGTATTTTTCTAATTAATTTTCTCAGTGGACTTCTTCTGTGAAAATCTGTACCATCCATCAAATTAAAGAATACTTTCTCAACACCTCCGTGAAGAAGCTTGAACAAACAGATGAGCATGACTTGAAAATTAAGCTGGCTGTATCAGACTGCGGTGCTGCTTAGTGAAAGAGAAATTCCACAACTGAAGGTCCACTACTGAGAATGTCCTGCCCTATCATTCCGCAGTACGAATCTGGGGACAGGTAGTTTGAGTATGACAACTGCTGCCAAATGTCAAGATAAAACAAGGAGAGAGAAAGGCAGTGTTTCACGTACCCGTTGCAGATACTCAGCTGGTATAAATCCACTTATACCAGCTGAGAATCTGCATTTCAATACCCAAACCATAGCAGGATTTATAGTTCAAAATCAACACCCTGAATTACACTCGGAAACAAACTGAATGCCAGTACAATCCATACACCTCCTGCTCCCTGCATGGAACTGTTAAGGAAGTACAGAGCTGTCTTTTGTACCAGAAAAATCTTCTAAGTTGTCTTCAGGTATAGCCAGCCCCATCAACAGCACGTTTCAGTGATGCAACTTGGAGCTGACAAAGACATCTGACTGGAGCAAGGACCATAACAGAAAGAAAAGGTTGCCACTGTCTGTAAGCATAGATGGAAAAAGTATGCTTGACCTGGCCAAAGCCACTACAAAGTATTTACATAGTACTGTGCATTTACATTGTTTTAGTCACAATCACAATACACAGACAAGAAAGCTGGATGAAAAGCAGTCAAAAGCTAACAAATGAAAAAAAACAGTTTGGATTCTCTTTTCATAAAATTTTAAAACAAAAATTCTCTCTTCCCTTGCATTAGTTAAGAGTCACTTTCACAGGGAAAAAGTTAGTAGAAACAGCCAGTAAGTGTGAAATCACAAGAGCATCTACCATCCTGATTAACTTAGTAGTAAAATTTTGCATTTTGGAAATTAACCAAGCAACAGGCTGGTTCTATTAAGATCCCTAAAACCATTCTGTTTGCTAGAAATCAGTCCAAATACCTGTTCCATAGTGTCATCCACCCTTACAATAAAAAGGCCAAGAGCCCACCATCACTTGCTTGGCCTGCTTTAATTCTAAATGCCCTGCAGGAACATTTCTTTTAACCAGAAGTATCTGTTATCTCCTTTAAACAGAAATGTATGCATGTGACCTTGTCATATATAAGCATACAAGGAAAAGTTTTTCATAAAGACAGTGTCAACTTCTGTTTTTCTTTTCTGATATAGCACTCTTTAAACCTGTCCTGGTTATTTTTTTAACCCTGTTACACACACACACACACACACACACACACACACTTTTTCTGCTCCTCTGCTTCTCTTTGAAAGATCTTTAAGACAAACCTGAGAGCAATATCAGCTCAAGTTAACTGTGCTAAGGCTAACCAGTTTTCTTTTCTCGCTGTGCACAAAGCTGCCTGCTGCTTACTTGTCACCCTACAGCTTCAGTTTAAACTCTGCTGCTGCTATCACTGGTAAACAACCCCTCTTGCAGGCTGAAAGAAAGGCATGCTCTATCATTAGTTAAACTTACTACACACAAAATGCACAATGGAAGGAAACTGAAAAAAGAAAAATAAGTGCTTTTTTTTCTTTCCCATCTCTTTTATTTACAATAATCTTACAGTTTACTTGCAATAGGAAAAAGTACAACATTTTCAGATGCAAACGTCACAAACTGACTATATCATTTTTAAATAACAAATCTGGATGTGGAATTCTTCAACCAAAATACACATTCAGTAGGTACTGCAGGTAAAAAACAAAATAGTTATCAGTAGTCAACAATTTAAACATACAAGGGACCCTATAAATGACAACATAGGCAGAGAAAGGGGAAATCATTTGTACCTATAATAATATACAAACATCTGTAAACTGAGCTAAATTAATTAAGTCAGGAATTTAGACTGAACAGAGTATCAGTGTAAAATCTAAATTTTCTGGATTCAGAAAACGTAATCAAACCTTTAATATTTAAACAGTTTGTGTATGTGTTCCATTTCTGTGGGAATGGAATTAAGGTAAGTTTCCAAACCTTCCAATGGTACTTTTAAAAAGTGTGTTTAGGGCACCTTTGCAAAATGCATATTTATGTACTCAAATTTACATATGTGGATTCAGTTTAAGTGATTCTTGAAGACTCATTATTTCATAGAATATCAGGGTTGGAAGGGACCTCACGAGGTCATCTAGTCCAACCCTCTGCTCAAAGCAGGACCAATCCCCAACTAAATCATCCCAGCCAGGGTTTCGTCAAGCCTGACCTTAAAAACCTCTAAGGAAGGAGATTCCACCACCTCCCTAGGTAAACCATTCCAGTGCTTCACCACCCTCCTAGTGAAAAAGTTTTTCCTAATATCCACCCTAAACCTCCCCCACTGCAACTTGAGACCATTACTCCTTGTTCTATCATCTGCTACCACTGAGAACAGTCTAGATCCATTCTCTTTGGAACTCCCTTTCAGGTAGTTGAAAGCAGCTATTACTTGAACAATTAGGGCTAAGTAAATATGTATTTAGAGACTTTTTTTTAAAGATACCGACTGGATTATTTATCTTTGATAAACTGTAATATTTATCAATTAAATATTCTCAAGTGCTCTTACAGCCCTATGCAATAAATCAAATTAGCTTTTTGTGGAACATTAAGTCCAGTGGGTCTCAACTTTATCCATTCTGTGACCCTCATGTTACAACAGAAAAGATTTGGAACCTCCCTCCCTTCCATATGTTTTGGGACTCCCCTCTCACCTAGCAATAAAGAAAGGAAGGGGGTCATGACGCCCTGAAATCTACTCATAGTCATCCTTGGCGTCACAACCCAGATGTTAAGAACCATGATTTCATCTATCATGAAATTCTGAATTTAGGGAATGTGCTATATGTGTAGTTAAACATTACTATGAAATTTACAGGAAATATGAATTGCAAATGATAGCTAAGGAAACATTTGTCCATTTTTACTTTCCCTACATAACTGCATATGTTTTTAACTAAAAAAAGGCAAGACCACTTTTGATATAGAGGCAAAAAGAAGCTGAATAATCCACATCTATGTTTCTGGTTTCTTAATATAAATGACCTTAGCACTTCAGAGGGGTTGACTAGGTGCGGATGCTACCCTTGATGGAGCTATACCTTTGAGTAAATATGGCTGGCTGGCCAACAGTGGGCATATAATGCATATTCAGGCCAGCCTATTTAGGTACAGCATGTTTTTCAGTATTTTCTTGTTGAGGACAATTCAAAGACTAGCAGACGACCCTCTCCCCTATAAGTCAGGAAACTCTGGAGTGTGTGGGAAGGAGGAGGGAGTTTAAGAAAAAAATACATTCTCTATTCCATCAGCCAGAAGGAGTAGGGTGGAAAGCGGACCTCAAATTTCAGACACCTACCAGCAAAAGGCTGGTATGGAAATACCCGGTCTAGAACCAACACCTTGATATCTGCAAAAAGAACAGGAGTACTTGTGGCACCTTAGAGACTAACAAATTTATTAGAGCATAAGCTTTCGCGGACTACAGCCCACTTCTTCGGACGCATACCTTGATATCTGCCACCTTGATATCTATTTGTTTAGAATTTATCATTTCGTTCAAAACAAAAATTAAGCTTCTAGTCCTTATGGTTGTGAAGAACACTTCACAAATATGAGTTGAGTGTGACCAATGCCATCTCGTCTACCTGAGTTGGCAGAAAAAAGGAAAGTGAGGAGGGAGGGAAGACTTAGATTTCTGGGAAAACTTAGATTTCTGACATTTACCTGCCAAGGGGTTATATGAAAGACAGAGTCCACAATTAGGGTCCAGGGACAGCATCATAGTAGAAATCCTAGCCCAGGGGTCAGCAACCTACGGCACGCGTGCCGATTTTGAGTGGCCCGCAGCTCCCTGCCGCGGTCCCAGCCCCCATCCCCACTCAGCCCCTGCGGGAGCAGGAGACAGAAGCTTGGTTCTGCAGCAGCCAAGCTTCCCCCCTCCCCCGCTTCTTCCCCCAGCATGGTGCTTTCCTGCCTCTCCTCCTCCTCCTCTCCGTCCCTGCACCAATCAGCTGATGGCCCTAGCAAGGGGGAGGGGGAAGAGCGGCAGCGTGCACACAGCTCCGTAGAGGAGGCAGAGAGAGGTAGGGACGGAGCCTGGGGGAAGAGGGTGGAACAGGGCATATCCCTTCCAGCCCTGAGGGCAGGGGGCTGGGAGCACCCCCACGAGCCAAGCACCCCAGCCTTCTGCCCTGCACCTCCCACACACCCTAGCCCTCTGCCCTGCACCTCTCCTAACACACACCAAGCCTTCTGCCCTGCACCCCTTCACACACACACTCACCCTTCTCCCCTGCACCCCCCATACTCCCAGCCCTCTGCCCTGACTCTTGAACCCGCCCACATACCCAGCCTTCTGCCCTGCACCCACTCCACACCCCCAGCCCTCTGCCCTGAACCCCCCACCCCCCACCCCCCCACCCTCCTGCCCTGCACCCCCCCACACTCCCAGTCCTCTGCCCTGATCCCTGAACCTCCCCCACACACACCCCAGCCCTCTGCCCTGACCCCTGAAACACGCCCCCCCCACAGGTCTGGGGTCCCGGCCATAGGCCCTGCTCAGCCTGCTGCCGGCCTAGGTGAACAGAATCCCAGGCTGGCAGCGAGCTGAGCAGGCTGGTGGCATAAGATCAGCATTTTAATTTAATTTTAAAGGACACTTCTTAAACATTTTGAAAACCTTGTTTACTTTATATACAATAGTTTAGTTATATAATATAGACTTATAGAAAGAAACCTTCTAAAAATGTTAAAATGTATTACCGGCACTCGAAACCTTAAATTAGAGTGAATAAATGAAGACTCGGCACACCACTTCTGAAAGGTTGCCTACCCCTGTCCTAGCCCATTTCCCAGTAGATGATGGCAAGGTAACTGGGCTATTCACGAAGGTGTCAAATGCTGAATCTTGTTGCTGAAGCACTGCATCCATCCCCATTTTTTATTTTGTATTTCTCAGTTTGTAAGTATCTGATACATTTTACAAGCCCTTCTGGTAAGAATCTCACTGCTCACCACAGCAGATGAGTCTGCGAAGCTGGCTTCTCATAGAATCAAAGAAGAGACCTCAGGAGGTCATCTAGTCCAACCCCCTGCTCAAAGCAGGACCAACACCAACTAAATCATCCCAGCCAAAGCTTTATCAAACCAGGTCTTAAAAACCTCTAAGGATGGAGATTCCACCACCTCCCTAGATAACCCATTCCAGTGCTTCACCACCCTCCTAGTGAAATAGTATTTCCTAATATCCAACCTAGACCTCCCCCACTGCAACTAGAGTCCATTGCTTTTTGTTTTGTCATCTGCCACCAGTGAGAACAGCTGAGCTCCATCCTCTATGGAACCCCCCTTTCAGATTGTTGAAGGCTACTATCAAATCCCCCCTCACGCTTCTCTTCTGCGGACTAAATAACCTCAGTTCCCTCAGCCTCTCCTCGTAAGTCATGTGCCCCAGCCCCCTAATCATTTTTATTGTCCTTCGCTGGATTCTCTCCAATTTGTCCACGTCCCTTCTCTAGTGGGGGGACCAAAACTCGATGCAATACTCCAGGTGTGGCCTCACCAATGTTGAATAACGGGGAACGAGCACGTTCCTCGATCTGCTGGCAATGCTCCTACTAATACAGCCCAGTCTGCTGTTGGCCTTCTTGGCAACAAGGGCACACTGCTGATCCATATCCAGTTTCTCGTCCACTGTAATCCCCAGGTCCTTTTCTGCAGAACTGCTGCTTAGCCCCACAGCCTGTAGCAGTGCATGGGATTCTTCCTTCTTAAGTGTAGGACTCTGCACTTGTCCTTGTTGAACCTCATCAGATTTCCTTTTGCCCAATCCTCCAATTTGTCTAGGTCACTCTGGACCCTATCCCTACCCTCCAGTGTATCTACCTCTCCCCCCAGCTTAGTGTCATCTGCGAACTTGCTGAGGGTGCAATTCATCCCATCTTCCAGATCATTAATAAAGATTTAGAACAAAACCAGCCCCAGGACCGATCCCTGGGGCACTCCGCTTGATACCAGCTGCCAACTAGACAATGAGCCGTTGATCACTACTGGTTGAGCTCAACAATCTAGCCAGCTTTCTATCCACCTTACAGTCCATTAATCCAATCCATACTTTTTTAACTTGCTGGCAAGATACACTAGAGGGTAGGGATCGGATACAGAGGGACCTAGACAAATTAGAGGATTGGGCCCAAAAAAACCTGATGAGGTTCAACAAGGACAAGTGCAGAGTCCTGCACTTAGGATGGAAGAATCCCATGCACTGCTACAGACTAGGGACCGAATGGCTAGGTAGCAGTTCTGCTGAAAAGGACCTAGGGGTCACAGTGGACGAGAAGCTGGATATGAGTCAACAGTGTGCTCTTGTTGCCAAGAAGGCTAACGGCATTTTGGGCTGTATAAGTAGGGGCATTGCCAGCAGATCGAGGAACGTGCTCGTTCCCCGTTATTCAACATTGGTGAGGCCTCATCTGGAATACTGTGTCCAGTTTTGGGCCCCACACTACAAGAAGTATGTGGAAAAATTGGAAAGAGTCCAGCGGAGGGCAACAAAAATGATTAGGGGTCTGGAGCACATGACTTATGAGGAGAGGCTGAGAGAACTGGGATTGTTTAGTCTCCAGAAGAGAAGAATGAGGGGGGATTTGATAGCAGCCTTCAACTACCTGAAGGGGGGTTCCAAAGAGGATGGAGCTCGGCTGTTCTCAGTGGTGGCAGATGACAGAACAAGGAGCAATGGTCTCAAGTTGCAGTGGGGGAGGGCCAGGTTGGATATTAGGAAACACTATTTCACTAGGAGGGTGGTGAAGCACTGGAATGCGTTACCTAGGGATGTGCTGGAGTCTCCTTCCTTGGAGGTTTTTAAGGCCCGGCTTGACAAAGCCCTGGCTGGGATGATTTAGTTGGGAATTGGTCCTGCATTGAGCAGGGGGTTGGACTAGATGACCTCTTGAGGTCCCTTCCAACCATGATATTCTATGATTCTATGATTCAGTGGTTTATAGCACATGCCCACCACGACATCTCATGAGGACAGTCTCTGGTCCTCAATGGTAGGGATCCACCCTTCATATGCCTATTGACCTATGGCTAGTAGTATATTAATTAATGTGTGTACTAATTTTAGAGCAAAGCTGTGGAAACCAATATCAGCTAGATGGAACAGAATACCAGCAAAATACTGCAGGTCCGGCCATAATGCCAAGCTTATACTGAAGGTCACCTGAAAGGGGCACTGTCAATTTAAACATCATATATTGTAAAACAATTTCTTTACCTATGCAACACCTCAAATAATTAAAAGTGAACAAATTTTTAAAATCCAATTTACTTTTCCCTATTTATGTTCTTTGTGTACTTTTGCCACTCTCTTTGGACAATGAAAATCAATGAAGTCAGTTTCACTGTTCACAGTGAATTTAACTCTCAGGTTCTTAGGCTTCAATGTTTGTTACCAACATTGCAAGAGAATGATATGTTTATTTTTTTAATTGAAAATATTTCTATTGGATTTTTTTTTTATTAAGCCAAATTTGGTCCAAATTCAAGTTGAGTGTGTACATTTTAAAGAGTAACATGGGTCAAGAAACAGTGAGGTTTATTTTTCTGATAAATTATTTTTGAAGTGCAGAATGTGGCTGCTTGTTATCCACAGATAGCATATTACATGAATCCTCCAACTCCTAAGACTGGATTCTTATTCTTAATAAGTGGATTCTTATTCACTTATGGGTGCAATCAAGGTTTTGCTTTTTATCTGCAAAACTATGATTTAAGTCACAACTATCTGAGAAATGACCTCTCCACTTCACCCCACCATGTATTATCATGGCAGCTAAAATTAGTCTAGGATAACTTTAAAATGCTTAGATTTAAGTATCTGAGAATCAAGGCAAAGCTTTATAAGTGGAAGAACCTCAACTATGGAATCAAATTCCCTCACTAGTCCATCAGAGACCACGCTTTAGGGCACAATACATAGCCTCTACCTCCTTTCTGGCAGGCACTCATCATGCTTCTGGATTTCATCGTAAGAGAACTCAAAATGAGAATTTTCTATATATTAATGCTATAGGTTAAACATTTACAGCCATCCTCCCAATGTTCACCAATTTTATTCCATTTTTGGGTATAAAACTCACAAAAAATGGTATTACAATTAATGGTTTGCTGCTGGTGAAGACAACAGCAAACTACTGACTTCACTGGTGGCAGCATAAGACTCTAAGTCAGCAACATTTGGTCTTGTTATGTTTTATATGCATTTGCAATGTGACATCTTGTTGTATTTCATCCTGGTTATTGAATGATATGGACATGGCACTGGAAAATAAATTCAGATCCTGTTTATATGAAATAATGAGGACAAAAAGTCCCTGTTTAAAGCTCATACAGTGAGACATTGCCACAACTTTGCATTAGGAGATGCAGTACAACAAAATAACACAGGCCACTCCACATTAAAAAAGGGCATACTGCACTTTTTTGAGAAAGATTCTTATTTACAAAATGTCTGCCTTTATTTCCAAGTGTATGGTATATATTATCTGGAGAAATTTGATTTAAACTGATTTAAAATTTGATTTAAAACCAGACTCCTTTATTATTTTGCCAGTTTGTAGGATTACATTTCAGCAACAAGTTATTAAAACTATCAACCTCCTCTCCTATAAATCCACAGACAAAAAGCAGAAAAGAAAGAGACACAAACTAGGGTTTTCTAAGTAACCTGTGAGGATCTTATCTGACTTACAAGGAATCCTTCAAACTCCATTGACACAAATGAAGAATAAATAAGAATAGGAATTCAGACTGCATACTCCAACAGTCTTTTATTTTGTTTGGCATAAGAACTTGCAGACCCATCTCTAAGTGAAAGTAATCCAGCGGGTTCCTGAGGAAGTACAGTATATCAGTAAAAACAATAAGAAGTCCTTGTGGCACCTTAGAGACTAACAAATTTATTTGGGCATAAACTTTCGTGGGATATAACCCACTTCATCAGATGCATTGAGTGGAAAATACAGTAAGCAGGAATAAATATATAGCACATGAAAAGATGGGAGTTGCCTTACCAAAGTCGGGGGTCAGTGCTAACAAGGCCAATTCAATTAGGGTGTACTGATGCAGACTAACACGGCTACCCCTCTGAAACATACAGTATATCAGAATTTTAAGAAAAATTGCTTCTATTATATATAAGCAAAACAGCACTGCAGAAACATCACCACACATCCAATAATACACTAAAATTACTTAGCCCTGGTTTTAATTTTTCTATATAAATTTAGTACTCTTATTTCTGGATCTACATCAGAAACCAACAATGTTTGTACAGTATTTCCCTGGGAACAATCTACCACCCAAATATTATATTCTAAAGTACCAGTTCTCAAACTTCTGACAATAAAAATTACTACATGACCAGGGGAGGGAGGTAGTGCGGTGAAGCGGCGCAGGTAGAGCCCAAGCCCACGCCCCACTGCCCTCAGTTAAAGCACTGAGGCTTCAGGTTCAGTCCCAGGGAGTCTAATCCTGGCCCTGGTGACCCCATTAAAATGGGCTCAAGGTCCACTTTGGGATCCCAACCCACAGTTTGAGAACCATTGTTCTAAAGCATGCCAAGTAATGATCCTGGATGAAAAATCTTCTAAGTAGACTGTAAACTAAATTAGAATCAATGAACAGATTAGCTCCTTAAAATACCACATGGACTGCATCTCTTTTCCATTCACCTAGAAGTATACTTTTGTCAACTGGATCTGAAATTGTGATACACCTCCAACCCAATATAACGCGACCCGATATAACATGAATTTGGATAGAACGCGGTAAAGCAGCACTCGGGGGGGGGGGGGGAGCTGCACGCTGCGGCGGATCAAAGAAAGTTCAATATTACGCGGTTTCACCTATAACACGTGGTAAGATTTTTTGGCTCCCGAGGACAGCGTTATATCGGGGTAGAGGTGTACCTGTACAACTGCATTTTCCTATAATCTTGTCATTTTCTCTCAAAATACAACCTCCATTAGTATAATTGTTTAAATCAGGGGTCTCAAAATCCTGGCTCGCGGGCCATCTGCAGCCCAAGAACCTCCCCACTGCAGGCCGCGGAAACTTTTAAAAAAGTTCTTTCATCCTCAGGGCTGCCGACCAAAGGGGGGGGAGGGAGAGAGGAGAGATTCACATGCCCCTCCTCCCAATGTTGCTCCATCCTGCTGCTCCTGGAACCCTCCCAGGGGTTGCACTCAGCACGTGTCATTAACCTCAGGCAGCTTGGCTCCCTGCAGGTGGTTCCCTATCCCTGCTGTTGCTGGCAGAGCTGCGGTGGAGAGGTCCATGCAGCCATGTGCCGCCCCCCACAGCTCTCATTGGCTGGGGGAGAGAGACAGATACAATCACTAGTCGCCAAGCAGAGTCAGCATCACTAGTCGCCGGGCAGAGTCAGCAGGGGTGGTATGAGGCCAAGGGAGCAAGGGAAAAGGGTGGGAAACGGGCCGGGAGGTAGCGTGAACACCATCTTCAGTGACATTATTGGCCCGCTGAGAGGATTTGAAGACTGGCACTGGCCCTAAGGTAAACTGAGTTTGAGACCCCTGGTTTAAATCATAGACTAGCACTTCCGCTACCAACAATTTTTATGTTCAATCTCAATATAACATTAAAATTAGTAAACAATGTATTAATTTCTTCCAGCTACCATTTCAGCACCAAGGATATCAGATCTACTGGGAAAGACATGACACAGAGGCGTACTCACTGCTTCCAGATTTCACTTCCTGATAGACAGCAGCTCAACAAATCTGAACACTAACATGTAGAACCTGCTGCACAGGAAAGGATCCGGGGTTGGGTGGACATGCTTTTGTGATGCATTTTTGGACTACAAGTTGGTGTTGTTATGGGTACTATCACAATAGAAGCAAATATACATGGAGGGAGGCACAAAGCTGACTGCATGAAAAAATCTATGAATCTGTATATTAATGAGACTGCAACGACTCACCATAATACACATTTCCAGATTAATTCAATTTCTGTTTTATGTACATTAAAATTTTTTTAAAGAATACTAAAGTTATGAAGTCAAGCTCTCAAAAAGTTAGGAATGCCAGAAATTAAGTTTGCCTGTACAACTTTTAATTCAGCCCTATTGTGTGTATGCCTAAAGTATTTAATGATCACATACAATTTTTTCCACAGGACACCTGCATTACTCAGTGCACTAGATGGTCAGGTCTTAACTGAATGGGAAGCTATTTCTTTCTATCTTCATCATTCACTGTGTGAACCCATGCCTTAATTACTTCACACTATTCAAACTCTGCACTGAATAAAGATATTTCCTCATGGGCTTCATATGATGCTCATCACCTTAGCCCCATTGTGCTTCAAAAATGTTAATTAATTTATCTTTGCAACATCTCTGTGAGATAAAGTGATGGTACTATCCCCATTTTAAAGACAGGAAATTAAGATATAGAGAATAATTATCTCAACTGTCCACTAATTTTGGGTGCCCAAATCAAGCTATTTAGGTTTTTTCAGAGTACTTCACATTTTTGCAGCACTTTGATGTTAAAAACACAGCTCCCATAGAGCTGAGTGCTCAGTACTTCTGCAAAACATGCCCAAATGTCTCTAGTTAGGCATCCAAAAAATGAGGAACACACAGTGGTCATCTGTGGAAAATTTTTATTTAAATGACTAGGCCAGCATCATATAGGAACTTTATGGCAGAGGCTAGGATAGATTCCAGTTCTCCAGGATGACAATCACATGCTTTAGCCATGAGACGAGACCAACCCTCTCCCCACTGCCTCCCCCAATCACTTCATAATTTCCTGTTTCCACAACAAATAAGGCAGTGGTCCTACAGACAATAGCCTCATTCACAACATGACCCGGATTCAATCCCTGAACACCACCCATCCTGTGCACTCAAAAAGGCAGAGGTCCTGTGGAAAAAATCAGTCATGTAATTAACGGCTGTATTATAATGCAAACACATAAGGGGGCTGAAATTAAATTTGTATGAGCAACTATAATTCTGGCATTCCTAATTTTTGAATGCTTGATTTTGCAACTTTAATATTCTTTTAATGCAGTTTTTTAAAATGAATTTACCATGGGGTTTTTTTTGTTTTTTTTTTTTTAAACAAAACCATATCATATGGAACCACAATGACCCCACACAAGTTATCAGTATGGTAAAAACCTTCAGATTTACATTACAGGCCCTAACACATAAGCCATAGGAGAAGGAGGAGGTTGATATCCTCCTTGTGGGTCAGCCACTAAAGGAAGATGAGACATATACTTTGACAGTGGGTTTCACAAATATTTGCTAACAGAAGAGGAACACTGAGACTCAAGAACCCTGAGTTCTATTCCAGATTCTGGAGAAGAGTGTTTATATAAACCCTGTCGCCCCTTCATATCCCGTCAGTTCCTACCTCCCTTTCCCTGTATCTATCCTCCTTTGCTTCTATTCCTCCCCAGCCAGATTTGTTCTGTTTCTGCTCCTGTTCCCCATCCTTATTCCCACCCCCTGCTATTCCTGTCCCACCACCAATCTGTCCCCTCTCCACTCCTGCACAACAATCAGGCTGCATCCTTCTCCTCAAATACTGCAGGAGCTCTAGCTGTGGAAGTACTGACAGGACAGGAGATACAATTACCTTGCTCTCAGTTCTGGTGCCTGGCAGTATAGCGTGCCCCTCATCTAGGATGAGCATTTGCAGGAAATGTTCTGCTCAGTCCCAGGCTGGGGCATGTCCAGTAACCTCTTTGGGGGTGGAACATGCTCAGTGGAGAGGGAATATTTGGATAGTTTTGCTGCTAGTCTCTAACAAACGTATACTGAGCACAGGCAAATGAAAATTTTCAGAGGCTAACAATTCAGACAAATTTGGGTGGATTTTCTCAGGAATGACAAAAGGCGTTTCTCTGCCAAATTTTGAATCTCTGCTCCCAAGCACAGGGGCACTAGACAGGAGTGTCTCAACACAATTATAAGAATTTTGTAACATTTTTTCCTAACTTCATTCTCAGAATGGCTAGACTACGTTTGCTGAACCCTTATTTTTTATATAATCCACCTGAGGCAGTCACCCAATTTTGAAAATTTCAGCCTGAACAACTCAATTTCTGACAAGTTGTAAGCAAGTGAAAACAGGGTCGTATAATGGAAAATGTCAGTCAGCCTTAACAATGTGTTGCTATCGAATCCACCTATAATATCTGTTTCAAGTTAGAGTCTTCTGAGAAAAAGAGGTACATACTTCAAGCTTCTCACCTCTAAAAACTAATTTGAGATAAAAATGTCTATCTATGACTATTGGTAAAAAGAAGAGTGTATAGACAGGTCATACTATTATGAAAAAGATAGGACATTTTGAGGGTGGATTTGGGGGACAGCTTTTTATCTTTGCCTCCTAACACTATAAAAATCATGATGGAATAACTAATAATTGAAAAAAATGGCATTATTTTTGCTTGATCCATGTTAAAACTTTCACAGACATGACCTGCTTATACAACCCTCCCTGTTCCTCTACAGATGTCTCCATTCCCTCTTTGATGCCATCTTCCTTTAAGCTTCTGATCAATACTACCATGCATTCCTCTTAACTCTTCTTAAAACTGACACCAGAGCAGCTTTGTGCTAAAACTCTGGCAGCCTGGGTTGAACTGTCAATGCAGGCTGAGCAGCTTGCCCTGGGAATGCCACCAGAGTGGCAGCTGTTTGAGCAGTGGAAGCATGAGTAAGTTTCTAATTGGCTGACTCTCAAGTCTGACATCACATCCAAGAATTAGATGGCTCTTTTCCATCCTAGATATAATGAAACAGTTTCTATTGTGCTATTCATTAACTTGCATTTCATTCAGTGGCTTCTAAGAAGATCATGAATGACACTTTAGGGAGATGAACATACTGTGATAGATCCAGGGCAGTTGGGTACAGCAGAATAGCAGAAGGCAGATATACTGGCCACTGGATTAACAGTTTTCTGTTCCCTGACTGACCAGAGCAGGGGCTGCTCCAGGCTAATGAGAACATTAACCTGCAAAGAGTCAGGTGAGGCCATTAAGCTAATATGACCACCTGACTCTAATTAAGGGCCCGCTGATACTATAAAAAGGGCTCACTCCAGTCAGGCAGAGGAGAGCCAGGGTGGCTGAAGGACTGGTTAGTGAAGACACCCTCAAGTTATTGCTAAGGGAGCCCTAAGGTAAGGGAGAAGCAGGAGAGCTGTGGGGAAGTGGCCCAGGGAAATGTAGCAACTCAGCTACTGAAAGGTTGGCTACCAACAGCTGCTACCATTAGGGTGCCTGGGCTGGAACCTGGAGTAGAGGGTGGGCCTGAGTTCCCCCCAACCCACCACTACAGGAACACCTCCTGGAAGGGGAAGTCAGCCCCCTGTCAGGACAAGAGGCTAAACTGTTCTAAAAACAAGCCCTAGGGACAACAGAGACTATGGGAATTCTCTCACCAACCTTCTTGCTGGCTTATGATGAAAAGGGCTCAGTAGACTGTAACCCTGGCCCTAGAGAGAGAAGGGCTACGTGGAGAGTCACAGAGAGCCACTGAGGCTAGCATATACTGCCTAGAAGCGCAGGACCCATGGGGACAAGGTCAGAATTCTGCCACAATACATTTAATGATGGCTTGTCTATTGCTACATTAACACACTGGGGAATTTTTAGTGCGCATCAGCAGGATCTACATGGAGCAATTAATGTACAACATTTCAGTGTACTTCAGAAATCAGACCTGTCATACACATTGCCACACTGCATACACAAGCCCTAAAATAAACAAGGATTAATATCCAGGGCAACTATGGCAAACTACATTCTTATTACTCACATGTCTCAAGGATCGTACAGGTATTAAATTATATACTACACTTCAATGAAAAAACATTTACTGGATTAAAAACTAGGTTTTTTTAATACGGATACTATTAAGGTATTTTAAATTTCTCCAGTTAAAATTCATTTGTGGTGCAAAAGACCAGCTGAAGGCCCTTCATACTGCTTAAAGACTGGACTGGGGCTGTATGGGGGAGCAGCAGACTGCATGGTTATGAAAAAGGGGTGTGGCTATATATCCACATAGGCTGGAGTGAAGAGCCTGGGGGCAGGCACAGGAATCCTCATCTAACTAGATCACACTCTTTAATCACTAAATCAACCTTAACACATGTATCATATGCTCTTGGGGCAGAAGGTGAATCATCTCCAACCACCCTCATTTCTGCATGTAGCCCAATTACTTGGTATTTATGAAAGGTTAAAGGGTTTACAAAGCAGTCCACTGAAGCTTGTTAATGTTTTATTTTATAAAAGCACCCACTGTAGTCTGAACACCAAGTAATTTGTTTTGTTTTCTTAGTGACTTCCCCTCCTCTCTCTCACAAACATATACCCACAAAGTTATTGTTCACTTGAATGTAGCGTTACACTCCTTTATTTAAAAAACAGAACAAGAGTTGCAGGATTTCTTTAACAAGGTACAGTGACTCTACCTAGGGATTTTTATTATTTATTTTTATTGAGTTTCATAGCAGAGTTTTAAACGAAAGGCACATTCCAGAATTAGTGTTTAGGGCTTGACCTTTCAAAGGAGAGTGAGGGAGTTAAGTCCCCAAATATCACTGAAGTAAAGCACCTTTAAAAATCCCAAGCTAAAATCATAAACTATCATTCTCTTGCCCTAACATAGAGCAACATATTAAAAAAGCACAGAGGTAAAATTAAGAATCTGTATTATAATATAGTTCTCAGTATCTTAACTACTTGAAACTTGGCATAGTATTACCAAGAATCACAGTTACCAACCTAATTGCACCTCTGACCCCTCCAGGTTTCTTTGAAAGCACCCTCCCCGCCTTCTGGTCTCAGGCCTCTGGTCATCATTTAGCTCTGGGGGGAATTCTCCCCACTCTCAGACCAGGGTCTAGATCAGTGGTCCCCAAACTTTTTTGGTCACACTTCCCCTTACCCATAACAGAATATGTCTGTCTCTCCTCCCGCCCTCCCTGCCCAGAAGCCAGAACTGGGAGCAGGGCCAGGAGTGGGCCATGGTCAGAGCCTGGGGCTGGGACCGCTGGGGCCAGAGCTGGGCCAATGTTGGGGTCAAGAGCTGAGGCGAAGGCCAGGAGCCGAGGCGGTGGCAGGAGCTGCAGCTAGGGCTAGAAGCAAGGCAGACCTGGGGGCAGAACAGGGCTGGGTGGTGCTCCCTCCCCACCCCCCATGGGAGCTAGCCAGGGCCCCGCCATACCCACCCTAACATTCCTCCATGTCTCCCTATGGGGTTGCATCCCACAATTTGGGGACCACCATTCTAGGTAGTAGACTCCTGGTACTAATCTGTAATCTCCTTAGCAAGCCTAACAAGCAGTTACCCTGAAATTCTTGTTAGTGGTTTATACAGTGATCAGGCAGCCTCCTTAAAGTACAGTATTTGTTTAGAACAAAAACAGTTCAGAAAAAAAATCTTAAAACAACAAAACATATCTAGCTTTCCCCTAAGGCAGAGGTGGGCAAGCCTGCGGGCCACATCCAGCCCAAAGAATGCTCCTGCCCGGCCCTTGAGCTCCTGGCCTGGGAGGCTCACCCCCAGCCCCTCCCCTGCTGTTCCCCCTCCCCAGCAGCCTTGGCTCACTGCGCTGCCGGCACAATGCTCTGGGTGGCAGGGCTGCAAGCTCCTGAGGCAGTGCAGCGGCAGATAGGGTGACCAGATGTCCAGATTTTACAGGAACAGTCCCGATTTTTGGGTCTCTCTTATATAGGCTCCTATTACCCCCCCACCCCAGTCCCGATTTTTAACATTTGCTGTCTGGTCACCCTAGCTGCAGAGCCCAGCCTGAACCGGTGCTCTGGGCGACGGGGTTGTAGTGCCGCCAGCCACCGATGCTCCAGGCAGTGTGGTAAGAAGGCAGGAAGGGGAGGGGGGGGTAGTGGATAGAGGGCAGGGGAGTTTGGGGGGTGCTTAGGGGGCAGGGGTGCAGATAGGGTCAGGGCAGTCAGAGGGCCGGAAACAGGGGGTTGAATAGGGGCAGGGGTCCCAGGGGGGTGTGGAGGTGCAGGGCAGAGGGCTGGGTGTTGGGGGGAGATTAGGGCTGGGGGGTGTGGAGGTGCAGGGCCAAGGGCTGGGGGGTGTGGAGGTGCAGGGCACAAGGCTGGGTGTTGGGGGGGTGCAGGGCAGAAGGCTGGAGGGTGTGTGGGGGGTGCAGGGCAGAGGGCTGGGGTGCTCCCAGCCCCCTGCCCTGAGCGGCTCAGGGCAGGGGGCTGGAAGGGATATGCCCTGTTCCACCCCCTTTCCCAAGGCCCATCCCTACCTCTCTCTGCCTCCAGGCAGTGTGGTAAGGAGGCAGGAAGCGGAGGGGGTGGGGGGGAAGTGGATAGAGAGCAGGGGAGTCTGGGGGGGGGGTTAGAGGGCAGGGTGGTCCCAGGATGGGAAATGGGGGGTTGAATGGGGGCAGGGGTCCCAGGGGCAGTCAGGGAATGGGGGGGTTGAATGGGGCAGGGGTCCCAGGGGGGCTGTCAGGGGGCGAGAAGCAAGGGGGGGCTGGGCTATGCCTGGCCATTTGGGGAGGAACAGCCTCCCCTAACTAGCCCTCCATACAATTTCAGAAACCCAATGCAGCCCTCAGGCCAAAAAGTTTGCCTGCCCCTGCCCTAAGGGTTACCAATCCCTGGATCCGGAAAGGCCTAATTGCTTTAGACTCCCTCCACAGAGTCTCTCTCTCTTTCTCACTCTGGCAGCAAATCTCCCTAGACAGCTTCTGGCAAATGCCACCCTCCCTGCTCCGTGAAGGGCTTTGCAAGTGTTTTCTTTTGATCTCTAAGCTCCTAGGTTTGGCAAACAAGGCATGCATCTTGATGGAGACTGGCACCTTGAAGCTAACAGTTTGCCCTGTTTTTCAAGTGGGTGCTGGGGTGTCCTTATCTAGACCCCTTGCATTCCTTTCCTCTTCCCACAGACCCATGTTAAGACAAATCAATACATTCATATAGGAAATTCCAATAATCCACCAGTTATGCAGTAATTGTACCTCACTGACCAGGTCACATACAATGTTCACAAAATTATCAGAATTCATACATTAATACATAGTGTGATGGATATGGAATTGCTAAGTATGAAAGTCCAATGCTTTAAATTCAAAAGAATGAAACTAGCCAGTTTTCTTCAAAGTTGCAGGTCAGTCATGAGAGAGTCAGGACTAGCTTTTAACAATAGCTGTTAATGCAATGAAGAGATCCCAGAGTAAATTAAATTCTTCTAATCTGCCCTCCCAATCTGTAGGTAGTTTTATGTACAAGAAGTATTGGTTGCAAATCTCTGATCCAGTCCTTGCAAGAGGGTGGGTGACCTGACTCCCACTAACTAGTGATGTCTTTTGGCTAAATGTGTAAATTTCATGGTGTATTTATTCAGTGTAATACCATTCATTTTGTGCAAAAATAAACTTAGAACAAATGGGATCACTGTGGTTTATTCTGGATACATGATCTGCTACCTTTCCCTTAAAAATGATACTGACACACATCCATATGCAAGTTTCATCTCTCACTGTCAGGTTGGTGGACCTGCAGAATGAAATACTGTTTCTTTCCAGCCTGTGAACTTTCAGGAAAAAAATCCCTAACTATTGTACCAAGAACTATTTTCTTTTTAAAAAGCATGACAGTAGTACTAGGACTTTCCAGTTCATCTCACTTTGGTGCAAGACCTTCAGTTGAAACAGTTGTGGCGATTACCTGATAGCTAGTTTAAGCTAAGTCAGGGACAGGCAACCTTTCACAAGTGGTGTGCCGAGTCTTCATTTATTCACTTTCATTTAAGGTTTCATGTGCCAGTAATACATGTTAACGTAATATTTTTAGGTCTTCTGCCTCCTGCCCCTGCTGTGGAGAGTGGGGGCGGGGGGCTGGGACCCCCCACCACCACTCTCCCCTGTTGGGGCAGGAGGCAGGAGCTTGGTCCTGCAGCAGCCAAGCTTTCCTCCTCCCCCTTCTTCCCCCAGCATGGCACTTTCCAGCCCCTCCTCCTCCTCTCAGTGGGCAGGCAGCATGCCACTCAAAATCAGCTCGTGTGCCGTGTTTGGCACACGTGCTGTAGGTTGCCGACCCCTGGGCTAAGTAGTAATGCTTTCAGCAAAGGACTAGTAACCAGGATATCACCGTGAACTACTGATTTTTGTCAAAACCTTGCATGGTGTCAAGTATCAGGGGGTAGCCGTGTTAGTCTGTATCTACGAAAACAACAAGGAGTCTGGTGGCACCTTAAAGACTAACAGATTTATTTGGGCATAAGCTTTCGTGAGTAAAAACCTCACTTCTTCGGATGCATCCGGAGAAGTGAGGTTTTTACTCACGAAAGCTTATGCCCAAATAAATCTGTTAGTCTTTAAGGTGCCACCA